>NC_135981.1:15817641-15970692 GCF_053455715.1 Rhinoraja longicauda
TAGTCTCATCTACCTGCACTCAGACCATAACCCTCTAATCCCCTCTTATCCATATACCTATCCAATTTACTCTTAAATAATAAAATCGAGCCTGCCTCCACCACTTCCACCGGAAGTCCATTCCATACAGCCACCACCCTCTGAGTAAAGAAGTTACCCCTCATGTTACCCCTAAACTTTTGTCCCTCAATACTGAAGCTATGTCCCCTTGTTGGAATCTTCCCCACTCTCAAAGAGAAAAGCCTACCCACGTCAACTCTGTCCGTCCCTCTCAAAATTTTAAAAACCTCTATCAAGTCCCCCCTCAACCTTCTACGCTCCAAAGAATAAAGACCCAACCTGCTCAACCTCTCTCTGTAGCTTAAGTGCTGAAACCCAGGCAACATTCTAGTAAATCTCCTCTGTACCCTCTCCATTTTGTCGACATCCTTCCTATAATTTGGCGACCAGAACTGCACACCATACTCCAGATTCGGCCTCACCAATGCCCTGTACAGTTTTAACATTACATCCCAACTTCTATACTCGATGCTCTGATTTATAAAGGCAAGCATACCAAACGCCTTCTTCACCACCCTATCCACATGAGATTCCACCTTCAGGGAACAATGCACAGTTATTCCCAGATCCCTCTGTTCCACTGCATTCCTCAATTCCCTACCATTTACCCTGTACGTCCTATTTTGATTTGTCCTACCAAAATGCAGCACCTCACACTTATCAGCATTAAACTCCATCTGCCATCTTTCAGCCCACCCTCCCAAAAGGCCCAAATCTCTCTGTAGACTTTGAAACTCTACTTCATTATTAACTACACCACCTATCTTAGTATCATCTGCATATTTACTAATCCAATTTGCCACACCATCATCCAGATCATTAATGTAAATGACAAACAACAGTGGACCCAACACAGATCCTTGGGGTACTCCACTAGACACTGGCCTCCAACCTGACATACAATTGTCAACCATTACCCTCTGGTATCTCCCATTCAGCCATTGTTGAATCCATCTTGCAACCTCACTATTAATACCCAACGATTTAACCTTCTTAATCAACCTTCCATGTGGAACCTTGTCAAATGCCTTACTGAAGTCCATATAGACAACATCCACAGCCTTGCCCTTATCAATTTCCCTGGTAACCTCTTCAAAAAATCAAGAAGATTAGTCAAACATGACCTTCCAGGCACAAATCCATGTTGACTGTTTCTAATCAGGCCTTGTTTATCCAAATAATTATATATATTGTCCCTAAGTATCTTTTCCATTAATTTTCCCACCACAGACGTCAAACTAACAGGTCTATAATTGCTAGGTTTACTTTTAGAACCTTTTTTAAACAAAGGCACAACATGCGCAATGCGCCAATCTTCCGGCACCATCCCCGTTTCTAATGACGTTTGAAATATTTCCGTCATAGCCCCTGCTATTTCTGCACTAACTTCCCTCAATGTCCTAGGGAATATCCTATCAGGACCTGGAGACTTATCCACTTTTATATTTTTCAAAAGTGTCCGTACCTCCTCTTCTTTAATCCTCATAATTTCCATCACTACTCTACTTGTTTCGCTTACCTCACATAATTCAATATCCTTCTCCTCGGTGAATACCGAAGAAAAGAAATTGTTTAATATCTCCCCCATTTCTTCCGGCTCAGCACATAGCTGTCCACTCTGACTCTCTAATGGACCAATTTTATCCCTCACTATCCTTTTGCTATTGACATATCTGTAGAACCCCTTGGGGTTTACTTTTACATTACTTGCCAAAGCAGCCTCATATCTTTTTTTCGCTTTTCTAATTTCCTTCTTAAGATTCCTTTTACATTCTTTATATTCCTCAAGAACCTCATTTACTCCCTGCCGCTTATATTTATTGTATATCTCCCTCTTTTTCCGAACCAAGTGTCCAATTTCCCTGGAAAACCACGGCTCTTTCAAATTATTATTCTTTCCTATAAGCTGACTTCTCTTTTAGTCAGAGATATTGGTTTTCTACAGTAACCCGTATGGTATTCCTCTGCCCCCTATAATCTTTTACCAGTGAATAATCATCCTAACATTACCCACAATTAAACAAATAAAATATATACAATATCAAGTCATTAATGAATACTATTGTTATTACTAGCTTGTGAAAGCTTTAAAAGATATGGAAGAAATTGCATAAAGATGGATTTCTGTAGGTCAGGTTATTCATAACTCGGGCAATTACCCACATTGAAGAGATCTACATGAGTCACTGCTTCAAAAAGGCAGCCGTTATCATCAAAGACCCACACCACCTTGGCCATGCTCTCATCTCACTGCTACCACCAGGCGGAAGAGGGCTCTGCCCGAGCCGGCTGCCTGCCCCTTTTCCAGGGGTTACGTCCTCGCCCGGGTGGTTTTAGAGAAGGGCTACGCGTTGTCCACGGGCACTCTGGGGGATTTCCGGGATCGCTGGGCATTGGGGGGAGGGGTGGAATGTATCCTCAATAATGATGGTGATATAGTCGTATAATAGTTTATTCAAGAATATTTGATTTAATTTGCATTATGGTGGTGGGTTTATTTGTATTGTTTTGCATTGTACAGATCATTTTTGTAAATAATTGAATAAAATTATTTTTGGTAAAAAAAAGAAGAATCTTCAGGAGCCTCAGAACCGTGACCTCTAGGTTCAGCTGTACCCACCTATCACTCACCAGGCTTTGTCCCACCCCCGCATCTCTTTTCTAGCTTTATCCTCACCCTACTCCATCAGTCTGAAGAAGGGTTCCGACCCGAATAGTCTTCTGTCCATTTCCCTCCACAGATGCTGCCTGACCCGCTGAAGTCCTCCTTTGCTTTCTGTTTTGTGGTATGTGCAAGTTAATGGATGAGCAAATTCAATCTGAATTATTAAATGCAATGCCTAAGCTTGCATTGTAAAGTAGCCACATTGATGGAGATGGTTTCCATATACTTGAACGAATTTCAGCTGATGTAGGGTGTCGGTGTTAATATGGTTCTATGGACAAACAGTAGTTGTAAAGGCTGTACTTTAGTTTAGTTTAGAGGAGTTTCGAGATAGAGCACAAAAAGAAGCTTTTTGACCCACCAAGTCTGCACTGACCAATGATCAGTAACTAATGACCCATCCCTTCTCTCCAGAGATACTGCCTGTCCCGTTGAGTTACTCCAGCATTTTGTGTCTACCTGACCAATCATCACCTGTACACTAGTCCAATCTTACACACCAGGGACAATTTACAGAAGCCAATTAATCTACAAACCTGCACATTGTTGGAATGTTGGAGGAAACTGGAGCACCCGGAGAAAACCCACACAGTCACAGGGAGTCACGTACAAACTCCGTACAGACAGCACCCGTGGTCAGGATCAGACCTACGTGTCTGGGTGCTGTAAGGTAGCAACGCTACCGCTGCGTCACTGTGCCTACTTCTGAGTTTAGGTCTAAGCTGTATGAGTAAAATAGGTGTGAGAGGCAAGACTAGGAGGAGAAATTGCTGTTGAAGTCACCCAGCACAAGTACCCAAGGCCAGAACAGTGAAGCAGGCCAACTGTGAAAAATAAAGGCATTTAGACCCATCATGTAAGACTAGACGCAGGGCTGACACGGAAACACAAAACAGAGTAATATCAGCCAAGTAGGTTCTCAACAAACGAATAGTTTGTGGACTATTGAATATGATGTTAGACACAAAAAGCTGGAATAACTCAGCGGGACAGGCAGCATCTCAGGAGTGAAAGGAATGGGTGACGTTTCAGGTCGAGGATCTGAAGAAGGGTCTCGACCCGAAACGTCACCCATTCCTTCTCTCCAGAGATGCTGCCTGTCCCGCTGAGTTACTCTAGCTTTTTGTGTCTATCTTCGGTTTAAACCAGCATCTGCAGTGCCTTCCTACACATTGAATATGATGAACTGGGTTCGTGGCAATGATGGAAAATGCAAAGATTTTATAATTGAAGTGGAAGTTAATGATCAATATATCAATGTGAACCTTGATGCCTTTGCTGACTGTGTGATAATGAGGGGAAATATGAACAGCAGAGATTTTAGCAAAGTGCTATTATTAAAAACAACACTGAATATGAAGACAGGTGAGATATTGAAAGCCTTGGGTCAGATGTAAGGTGTTGTTTCTCATAATGGTGAGAGAACAGCTGTCAATCATATATCTGACCAGACAAACAGAGCAAAATTACATTGAAAATGTTAGTTCAAAGGCTTAAGAATGGATTGAAAGTATGTATTCACTATAACTGCAACTTCTGAAGCAGTACACAGATATGTTCAAAAATCCCCACTGCTGCATTAAGGGGCAAGAAGTTCACACATACAATATTCCAACAGCCATCTCATTTTAGAGCATAGAACGTAGAACAGTGCAGTGTAGGAAGGAACTGCAGATGCTGTTTTACACCAAAGATAGACACAAAGTGTTCGAGTAACTCAGCGGGTTCGGCAGCATCTCTGGAGAAAAGGAATAGGTCTCGACCCAAAACGTCACCTAATCCTTTTCTCCAGAGATGCTGCCCGACCCACTGAGTTACTCCAGCATTTTGTGCCTATAGAATAGTACGGCACAGGGACAGGCCCTTCGGCCCACAATGTCTGCGCTGAATGTGATGCAAAGTTAAAATAATCTCCCTGCGTGTGATGCAGGTTCAATACATATCCATGTGCATTTCTGAAAGCCTGTCAAACATGACCATCCTATCTGGCCCCCTTCACCATTCCTCGCAGCGCGTTCCAAGCACCCATTCATCTCTGCATAAAAAAATTGTCCCACCGATCTCTTTTAAACTTTGCCTCTCTCACCTTAAAGCTATGCCCTCAAAATGTCTTTGACACTTCCACTCGAAAAAAATGGTTCTGACTGTTTCCATTTATTACAGGCCTGGAACAGCATTGAGTATGCAGAAAGCCCTGTACTTTGTAGGATAAAGTGGGGAGTGAAGGAGGGTGGGAGGCGTAAGCGTTGAGAGAGGGGATGGTGATATTTATGTAAATTTGAACAAGGTGCTTCATCATAAGCTTGTCACCAAGTTGGAACAAAAGGTGCAGTAATAGCACAAATAGAAAATCAGCTAGATAATGGGAAACAGTGTATCGTACTAGTAGACGTTTGTTTGTGGACAGGAGGGAAGTGTATAATGAAATTGTAGGGTTCAGAGCTAAGACTAATGCTTTTCTTAATACATATTCAAAATTTGGACGATGGTTTATGTGGCCCAATTAGCAAATTTGCAGTTGACATAAAACGTGAAGATCTCAAAAACTGAGAGGAGGTAATAATAAATTCCGAGGATATAAAGAGAGGCTGGTAGGATATGCAAGTGGGTGACTGATGACATTTAATGCTAGTGATTGAAGTGCTGCGTTTGGCATGAAGAAAGAAAAATAGCAATAGAAACCAGAGGACACAATTCTAAACTGAGAGGTCAGGTTGGATCAGTGCAGAGTTTGCTGAAAGTGGTGGGAAAGGTTGTGAAAGTTCTTTAAAATTAGAGGAAATAGCTACAAGAAGAAGGATGTCATGATGAACTTTAATAAAACGTTGGCTCAACCATGATTGGAATATAATTTTTTTTTAAAGACAGAGTGCAAGAGTAACCCAGGAGATCAGGCAGCATCGCAGGAGGATATGAATAGGTAACGTTTCAGATTGGGACCCTTCTTCAGACTGATTGTAGAAGGGACAGGAAAGCTGGAAAAGAGGTGGGGGCAGGAGAAAGCCTTTTAAGGTGGAAACAGATGAGGGGGGTGGATTTGATTGGTAGACGGGTGGAATAAGGCCAAAGATAAAAAAGAGACAAAATGGTGTAAGATGGGAGAAGAGGGGTGAAATGTGAAGGAATAGAGGGAGGGAGGGATGGTACCTAAAATTGGAGAATTCAATGTTCATATTGTTTGTACTGAAGCAGAGTATGAAACACAAAGTGGAATATTGTGTTCATTATGAAATCAGGAAGGAAATATGAGTTCTAGAAAGAATGGGTAATGACTACGCATGTATGGGTAATGAGTATTTCTAAGCATGAGGGAGTTATGTGGGTTTGTGAAATAAGGAACTGCAGATGGTGGTTAATACACACAAGAAGACAAGACGCTGGAGTAACTCAGCAGGTCAGGCAGCATCTGACTGTTGAAGACATCTCACCTGCTGAGTTACTCCAGCACTCTGTGTCCTATCAAGCTATGTGGATATCTTAGAAAAGCAGTGGCTGTTCATTTCAGAACAATACCCCAACCCCTCCCCCCCCCCCCCCCCCCCCCCCATCTCCCCTCTTTGAAGGGATCAGGTAAAGGTATGTAAAATCATAGATAGACACAAAATGCTGGAGTAACTCAACAGGTCAGGCAGCATCTCTGGAGGAAATGGATGGTTGACGTTTCGGGTTGGGACCTTTCTTCAGACTGATTGTAGTTGGGGGGGGGGGGGTGAAGGGGAGGGAATGCTACCTGACCGGCTGTTACACCTGCATTTCGTGTTTATCTTTGGTATAAACCAGCATTTGCATTTAAAATCATGCAGGTAGAGAGGGTTGCAGAGGGTTCAACAGCGAAAGAACATAGGATAAAATGACTGGCAAAACAACGCGGGAAAGGTCCAGAATTCAGATGGCAGGCTCCAATAGATCATGCCAAATGTGGAAGTGGAATTAAAGGCCATTCTAGTTTGTCCACGCAGACCGTTTTGAGAAAGGGTTGCGTAGGTTGATGGTGCTGCTAGATGACCACTCAAAACGGATTGAGGCAAGCTGTGTAGGGTCATGCACTTCCACATTTGGCATGATCTATTGGAGCCTGCCATCTGAATTCTGGGCCTTTCCCGCGGCACGGTAGCGCAGCGGTAGAGTTGCTGCTTTACAGCGAATGCAGCGCCGGAGACTCAGGTTCGATCCTGACTACGGGTGCTGCACTGTAAGGAGTTTGTACGTTCTCCCCGTGACCTGCGTGGGTTTTCTCCGAGATCTTCGGTTTCCTCCCACACTCCAAAGACGTACAGGTATGTAGGTTAATTGGCTGGGTAAATGTAAAAATTGTCCCTAGTGGGTGTAGGATAGTGTTAATGTGCGGGGATCGCTGGGCGGCACGGACTTGGAGGGCCGAAAAGGCCTGTTTCCGGCTGTATATATATGATATGATATGATAATTGAATGCAATTTTGAAGAACTGAGATCCATTTTCATGTTGCGGGCTTTCCCGAGGCAATTGTATAAGTTCAAGTTCCACGATTTCAATCATTTCTATTTGAACAGTTCTGTGAACTGAAATGGGATGAAACATGGGCTTCACATCCCTTTATTGTCCAGCCTCAAATGGTGAAGCTGAGAGATTTATGCGTATTCTGAAAGAGGCACCAAAGGGGCAAGCGAGCTGGAGATCCGGTTTCAATGTGAAACACCGACTCACATATCATATCATATCATATATATACAGCCGGAAACAGGCCTTTTCGGCCCTCCAAGTCCGTGCCGCCCCAGTGATCCCCGTACATTAACACCATCCTACACCCACTAGGGACAATTTTTTACATTTACCCAGCCAATTAACCTACATACCTGTACGTCTTTGGAGTGTGGGAGGAAACCGAAGATCTCGGAGAAAACCCACGCAGGTCACGGGGAGAACGTACAAACTCCTTACAGTGCAGCACCCGTAGTCAGGATCGAACCTGAGTCTCCGGCGCTGCATTCGCTGTAAAGCAGCAACTCTACCGCTGCGCTACCGTGCCGCATGTCACATGTCATGATTAATCCTGCCATGTACTCCATGACATGGTATAGAACACAGGATATAGAGCATAGAGGTACATCATAGAAAAGATCATCACAGGAACAAGCCCTTCTGCCCACAATGTCCATGCTGAACATGATGTCAAGACACAGTAATCTCCTCAGTCTGCACGCAATCCATATCCTTCCATTCCCCACATATATTTGTACCTGTCTAAAAGCCTCTTAAATCCCATCATGCTTTTACACCCATCATCCTCTGTGTAAAAAAGTTGACCTGCACATCTACTTTAAATGTCGCCCCTCTCACCTTAAAGCTCTGCCCTCTAGACTTTGACCTTTCTGCGTTAAAAGTTCTGACTGTCTACCCCATCTATGCCAGCTTCCACTCATGCACTCTCTGCATTAGTATATAATGCCATGGCGTATGGTCTCAATCTAAATCACAGGTCGGTGCTGTAGTCCATGAAAGGGAAGAAATCCTGATGACTCGGCATGCTTCTGTGTCTGATTCAGCTGAACCTGGAGGGGAAAGTTGAAGAAAGTCAGCTGAAACAATTGTTTCATAAACATTATTTCTTGAAATCGGAGAATTGAATAGTCACATTGTTGGGTTGTAAGCTGCTCAAGTGGAATATCGGTGCTGTTTCTTCAGTCAAGCAAATTGTTGGCCATCAGTTAGGCTATCCAGCATGGAGGAATAATTCTTGGCAACCCTGTTTGTACATACGCGGCATTCCCTTGAAATAATACACCATTTTTGCAGGAAAACTGTTACACAGGCCCTCAGTCTTTGGCTTTGAGTAGTAATGAAACTGTAGACCTGCCTGATTTGTTCCTGTCCCACGCAATGGATTAGGTTGGATCCTGTTTCACAAAAGATAGCGTCATAGTGACCTTCAGAGCCATGGGAAGAGTCACAGAAACACTCAAAATTGCCTGTAAATCATCCTGCACCAGAGGCCACAGCTTTGTCACAGGTTTGGCTGTCAAGTGCAGAGGGCGAGATGAGTCTGACTTTGCATACCCAGGTTAGGATGGCATAATGTCTGGAGGCAAAACAAACACGAGTATTAATGGGAAGAGCTGTCAATTTGGACCATCAATAAAATGTATTTTCATCAAGTTCGGGCCAACATGGGAGGAGTACGAATAGCAAATTGTCATGCAGCATTAATTAAGACAGATCACTGTAACATCTTGCTCGCAAACTCAAAGGTTTCGCAAAAATGAATACATGCACACGCCAAGAAATTGATTCAAGATGTTAACTCTACTCTGTACATCAGGGATGAAATTTAGCAGAAGGTTGCATGAAATTATGTACGGGGGCCTAAGTTTAATTATCTTTTCATTTACATTGAGTCCCCTCCCCTGTCCCCCTCTGGCACCTCTGCAAAATTCTGCATGGCACAAGCCCATGCACATGCACTTTCCTTTCAAACTCATGAGCTGTGCAAGGCTCTAATGAGGTTCTATGATGCCAATATAACCTTGCTGTATCTGGGATCACACGTAAACAAACACTCCAGATGGGACATGTGCCTTGCCCAATTTTTTTCACAACATCAAACAGAAAATAGAAAGTGCTTGCAGTTTAAAAAATCAGCTAACCTTTCACCCAACAAAATATTTGACCTCAGAGTACCTAATATGAATTATTTATTTAGATTTAAAATTCCATCTGTATGTCCCTTTCCAGTCTATATCACTAAACAGGTCTCGATCCAAAACGTCACCTGTCCATGTCCTCCAGCGATGCTGACTGACCTCCTGAGCTACTCCAGCACCTTGTGCTTTGTCGCCTAATACATCGTCTTGTTACACATGTATAATATACTAGTGAGGTTGCATTTGGAGCATTGTGTTTAGTTTTGGTCATCCTACTAAGCAAAGTTGCCATTAAGCTGTAAAGAGTGCAGAGATGATTTACGAGGATGTTGCTATGACTTTTATAGCCTGTGATGTAGGAAGAGGTTGGGCAGGTTAGAATTTGGGCGAGAACTCTCAACTTTGAGGGATTATAGACTCTTCAGATCCAGTGAGAGTTGGTGACAGATTTGAGATGTGAGCCATATCTACTGCACTCCAAGCCATTAGTTGATGCCTTCCCTCATTTCATACATTTGGAATCTTTTTTTATTGGGCACCAACTTAGGACATCAGTCAATCCTCACAATGACCAATCAATAGTGACCCAAAGGAAGCTGGATGGACAAGATCATAGGTCCATGTGAGGACAAAGAATGCTTTTTGATTGTCGGCTCTTTAAGTTTCACAATTTCAGGGAAACTGGATGAGCACAGCCTCGTTCTTTAGACAATAGACAATAGACAATAGGTGCAGGAGGAGGCCATTCGGCCCTTCGAGCCAGCACCGCCATTCAATGTGATCATGGCTGATCATTCTCAATCAGTACCCCGTTCCTGCCTTCTCCCCATACCCCTTGTATCCGCTATCCTTAAGAGCTCTATCTAGAGCTCTTTTATGGAAAACAAGCATTGTTCTCCATCAGATCAGTGAGGTTGAACATCACACCAGAGATGAGTACTCCAAATGCTGCCTAACCAAAGTCCTATAAAGCTGCATATCATGTGAAATCCCTTCAGGCTTCTGCAGCACGTTTAAGAGATGGTCCAGAAGGAACTTGCTGGGGCTGCATTATCTCCCAGGTCCTATGTTTCTGAATATAATGAGAATGCTGTGTTTCCTCTCCGCCCTATGTTCATCTCTCATCCTCGAGTCCTTTATTTCCCTTTTATTCCCCCTCTTTCCTCTCCCTTCTGTCCTCATCCACTCATATCCCTCCCTCCAGATTTACATTTCACTCCTCTTCTTCTCTTCTTATCTGACATCCTTTTGTCTTCTTTTCACCTCCTGCTTTTGTCACTTACTCCACCCATTCTCCAATCAAACCCCAGTCACCTGTATCACTTGCCAGGCTTTGTCCTGCCCCCATCTCTCTTTCCCAGATTTCTCCTTCCTATTCTATCAATCTGAAGAAGGGTCCTGACCCGTAACGTCACCTATCCTTTCCCTCCACAGATGCTGCCTGATCTGCTGAGTTACTCCAGCACTTTGGTTTTTGCTCAAGACTCCAGCAACTGCAGTTCCTTGCATCGTCATTTTGGGTTTTCTTTCGTTGGGTCCAAGCATTCCATCAGTTTATTTAATCTAATTACCTCCTCCTGACCTCTAAAGATCTCTCATTCTGCAGCAGCCCACCCATAGCCATTGCTCACATTAAGTTATAAAACCATTAAATACAGTATTGAAACAATTGCTATTCAATTGACCATGCCACATCACCAGACTGAAATGATAAGAACCAGACATGTAGTTTCAAATTAAGAACAGTCACAAAATCACAGAGCTGTATGGCACAGAAACAGGCCCTTCAGCCCCCCATGTCTATGCCACCCTTTCTGTCATCTATACTAATCCCATTTGTCCACTTTAGCACCATTTTCTTTGCTGTCTTATCTATTTCAGTGTCTGTCTAAATGCCTCCTAATTGTAGCAATTGTATCTGATTCTCTATGGAAGTACATACTCAATACCAACTGCTCTCTGTGTAAAAACTTACCGCTAAGATCCCTTTTAAATCTTCTACCTATTGCCTTTAGTTGTGGATACCCCTATAATGGGGAAAAGATTCTGACCTTACCTTATCCATGCCTCTCATAGCCTGATATACTTCTTTCCAGAACAAGGGGCCACAGTTTAAGAGTAAGGGGTAGGCCATTTAGAACTGAGATGAGGGAAAACTTTTTCAGTCAGAGAGTTGTGAATCTGTGGAATTCTCTGCCTCAGAAGGCAGTGGAGGCCAATTCTTTGAATGCATTCAAGAGAGAGCTGGATAGAGCTCTTAAGGATAGCGGAGTCAGGGGGTATGGGGTATGGGGAGAAGGCAGGAACGGGGTACTGATTGAGAATGATCAGCCATGATCACATTGAATGGCGGTGCTGGCTCGAAGGGCCGAATGGCCTCCTCCTGCACCTATTGTCTATTGTCTATTGTCTACCAGGTCAGCCCTCAGCCTGCTGTGCGTCAGGCAATACAAGCCAGGCCGACCCAATCTCCCTGCCTCCTGTTGACTAGTCTTCGGTAGTCCTGTTGAACTGCCTCCAGGGGCTCTGAGGAGGAATTTCTTTAGGTGAGGGTGGTGAATCTGTGGAACAGACTGTGGTGGAGGCCATGTCACTGGGTATTTTTAAAGCAGAGATTGATAGGTTCTTGTTTAATAAAGGCGTCAAACGTTAAGGGGAGAAGGCAGTAGAATAGGGTTGAGGGAGAAAAGTAGATCAGCCATTATCAAATGAAGAAACAGACTTGATGAGCCAAATGGCCTAAGTCTGCTTCTATGTCTTGTGGTCTTATTGTCTTATGGTCTAATCTCTCCCGTTAACTAAAATCCTCCAATCCAAACCTAAGCCGTTGCAAAATTTCAGCGATGGTAGTCCTTCCATTAAGCATGATTTGATGGAAACATTTAAACAATACATTAAAACTGTCTCGAGTATTAACACGGCATTAAAGCGCAATTCCTACATTCAATTGTGAAAATGAGGAGAAACATCTAAAAGTCTCTGTCCTGGCTTATCAAAGCAATCAATCTTATGTAGATCTGTGGGTGGATTTAAGTATGGCGTAGGAATTCCAATCTGAGTCATATTCATATAATTCCGCAACATTTTTTAAACAGCCTTGTGCAAGGGAGTTTTGCAATCTGAAAAAATAGGTTATTTTTTAAATTAAAATTTCAAAGTAAACTGTTTTGATTTCGATTTGCACAATGACAAAACAAAAATTGCATTATTTTGCATGAAGATATTAACACCTTAAAGCCAATCCACACAATGATATGTCAGCCCAGCAGATAGCTATCATCATATTACAGATAGCCAACAGCAGCCATGTAGTTATTTAGCACCTTTAATGCTGGGATCAATATGGGGATTAGGAAACTGAACTGCTTCATAGAGCATAGAATAGTACATATAACATATAACATATAACAACTACAGCATGGAAACAGACCTGTCCGGCCCTACCAGTCCACGCCGACCATTCTCCCTGACCTAGTCTCATCTACCTGCACTCAGACCATAACCCTCCAATCCCCTCCTATCCATATACCTATCCAATTTACTCTTAAATAATAAAATCGAGCCAGCCTCCACCACTTCCACCGGAAGCCCATTCCATACAGCCACAACCCTCTGAGTAAAGAAGTTCCCCCTCATGTTACCCCTAAACCTTTGTCCCTCAATTCTGAAGCTATGTCCCCTTGTTGGAATCTTCCCCACTCTCAAAGGGAAAAGCCTACCCACGTCAACTCTGTCCGTCCCTCTCAAAATTTTAAAAACCTCTATCAAGTCCCCCCTCAACCTTCTACGCTCCAAAGAATAAAGACCCAACCTGTTCAACCTCTCTCTGTAGCCTAAGTGCTGAAACCCAGGCAACATTCTAGTAAATCCCCTCTGTACCCTCTCCATTTTGTCGACATCCTTCCTATAATTTGGCGACCAGAACTACACACCATACTCCAGATTTGGCCTCACCAATGCTCTGTACAATTTCAACATTACATCCCCACTTCTATACTCGATGCTCTGATTTATAAAGGCAAGCATACCAAACGCCTTCTTCACCACCCTATCCACATGAGATTCCACCTTCAGGGACCAATGCACAGTTATTCCCAGATCCCTCTGTTCCACTGCATTCCTCAATTCCCTACCATTTACCCTGTACGTCCTATTTTGATTTGTCCTACCAAAATGCAGCACCTGACACTTATCAGCATTAAACTCCATCTGCCATCTTTCAGCCCACCCTTCCAAAAGGCCCAAGTCTCTCTGTAGACTTTGAAAATCTACCTCACTATCAACTACTCCACCTATCTTAGTATCATCTGCATATTTACTAATCCAATTTGCCACACCATCATCCAGATCATTAATGTAAATGACAAACAACAGTGGACCCAACACAGATCCTTGGGGCACTCCACTAGACACTGGCCTCCAACCTGACATACAATTGTCAACCGTTACCCTCTGGTATCTCCCATTCAGCCATTGTTGAATCCATCTTGCAACCTCACTATTAATACCCAACGATTTAACCTTCTTAATCAACCTTCCATGTGGAACCTTGTCAAATGCCTTACTGAAGTCCATATAGACAACATCCACAGCCTTGCCCTTATCAATTTCCCTGGTAACCTCTTCAAAAAATTCAAGAAGATTAGTCAAACATGACCTTCCAGGCACAAATCCATGTTGACTGTTTCTAATCAGGCCTTGATTATCCAAATAATTATATATATTGTCCCTAAGTATCTTTTCCATTAATTTTCCCACCACAGACGTCAAACTAATAGGTCTATAATTGCTAGGTTTACTTTTAGAACCTTTTTTAAACAAAGGCACAACATGCGCAATGCGCCAATCTTCCGGCACCATCCCTGTTTCTAATGACGTTTGAAATATTTCCGTCATAGCCCCTGCTATTTCTGCACTAACTTCCCTCAATGTCCTAGGGAATATCCTATCAGGACCTGGAGACTTATCCACTTTTATATTCTTCAAAAGTGTCCGTACCTCCTCTTCTTTAATCCTCCTAATTTCCATCACTACTCTACTTGTTTCGCTTACCTCACATAATTCAATATCCTTCTCCTCGGTAAATACCGAAGAAAAGAAATTGTTTAATATCTCCCCCATTTCTTCCGGCTCAGCACATAGCTGTCCACTCTGACTCTCTAATGGACCAATTTTATCCCTCACTATCCTTTTGCTATTGACATATCTGTAGAACCCCTTGGGGTTTACTTTTACATTACTTGCCAAAGCAGCCTCATATCTTTTTTTCGCTTTTCTAATTTCCTTTTTAAGATTCCTTTTACATTCTTTATATTCCTCAAGAACCTCATTTACTCCCTGCCGCTTATATTTATTGTATATCTCCCTCTTTTTCCGAACCAAGTGTCCAATTTCCCTGGAAAACCATGGCTCTTTCAAATTATTATTCTTTCCTTTCCACCGAACAGGGACATAAAGACTCTGTACTCTCAAAATTTCACCTTTAAATATCCTCCATTTCTCTATTATATCCTTTTCATAAAACAACAATTTCCATTTCACTCCTTTTAAATCCTTTCTCATCTCCTCAAAATTAGCCTTTCTCCAATCCAAAATCTCAACCCTTGGTCCAGATTTGACCTTCTCCATAATGATATTGAAACTAATGGCATTATGATCACTAGACCCAAAGTGCTCCTCAACACATACCTCCGTCACCTGACCCATCTCATTTCCTAACAGGAGGTCCAACACTGCCCCTTCTCTGGTAGGCACCTCTACGTATTGCTGCAAAAAACTATCCTGCACACATTTTACAAACTCCAAACCATCCAGCCCTTTAACAGAATGTGATTCCCAGTCTATATACGGAAAATTGAAATCACCCACAATCACCACTCTGTGCTTACTACTAATATCTGCTATCTCCTTACATATTTGCTCTTCCAATTCTCGTTCCCTATTTGGCGGTCTATAATACACCCCTATAAGTGTTGCTAAACCTTTCTCATTTCTGAGTTCCACCCAAACAGCCTTCTTAATCGAGCCTTCTAGTCTGTCCTGCCAAAGCACTGCTGTGATATCCTCCCTGACAAGCAATGCAACACCCCCACCTCTTGCCCCTCCGATTCTATCACATCTGAAACAATGAAATCCTGGAATATTTAATTGCCAATCGCAACCCTCCTGCAACCATGTTTCACTGATCGCCACAACATCATACTTCCAGATGTCAATCCAGGCTCTAAGCTCATCCACCTTTCTTACAATGCTCCTAGCATTAAAATATACACATTTAAGGGACCCATCATTTCTTATTCTCAGTTTATTTCTTTTCCCTTCTTTCTCTCCTACATATTGGGTCTGAGTGTTTCCCTTTTCTACCTCCTGCCTCACACACTGCCTATTAGCTATCTGTGTTTGAGTCCCTCCCCCCAACCGTACTAGTTTAAAGTCTCCACAGTTATTTTAGCAAATCTCCCCGCCAGGATATTGGTTCCCCTCGGGTTCAGATGCAACCCGTCCTTTTTGTACAGATAGTACGGCACAGGAATACAATGTCTGTGCCGAACATGATGCCAAGCTCTGATATTTTCACCCTGGGGACAAGGTTCTGACTGTCTACCCTATCTATGCCTCTCATAATTTTATGAAGTTCTATCAGGTCTCCCCTCAGCCTGAAGGGACAGATTCTTGGCCTAATATCATGTCTTCCTTTGAATTTAGACTTTAGAAATTTAGTGTGAAAACAGGCCCATGGCCCACCGAGTCCACGCCAACCTGCGATCACCCCGTGCACCAACCTACACACGAGGGACAATTTACAATTTTACCAAAGCAAATTAACCTACAAACCTATACATCTTTGAAGTGTGGGGAGAAACCGGAGCACCCAGTGAAAACCCACGTAGTCACGGGGAGAACGTACAAACTCGGTGCAGATAGTGCCCGTAGTCAGGATCGAGCCCAGGTCTCTGCCGCTGTAAGGCAGCAACTCTACTTCTGTGCCACTGTGCTGCCCTTGCTTCTCTTGTCTCTCTCTGCCTGTGTGGCATGTGAAGTTTTTAAACTTGGTATTCTCCATTCTCCCCCTCCCCCACCCTTCACCTCCCACCAGCCAATCCCTTTATCGCAATTCCATCCGTGACACATTGGACCAATTCCTTATGGTGATTCCCTCCTGCTGAAGGTACATTTAGATCGGTCATGATCTTACCGAATGATGGAGCCTGCAGCCTCCAATTCACATGCTTATATGTACACGGCTAAGATATGTGACTGTGGTGAAAGGTGAACCATGCAACATCTTTATTGTGCGCTGAAGAGCCCGTTCCTGTGCTGTGCTATGTTCAATGCTCTGTGTTCTATGTTTACGACTGCCTGTTGCCCAAGGACAGCCCATGCACTGTTTATAATTTCAACGATGCAACTCACAAGCCTTGTATTCTGTCCTTCAAAGGAAATACCTATTACTTTGATGGATGGGGGTAAGAAGAAGAATGTAGTACATGAAATATCAATCAATGAAAGTTGCTTTCTTCTCAAGAGTCCAGAGTGTTTAATTGTCATACGCACCGACAAAGGAACAATGAGACTCTTACTTGCTGCAGCTTAATGGACCCATAAACACAATGGCACACAGATAATAGATAACCATCAAAAATCCAATAAATTAATAAATGCAATACTAGGTAACCATAATAGTGCAAAAACCAAAGTCTGTCGTGGAACCAAATACTTGCCCCAAATAAGATCATAGTTGCTGAGGTTAATGTTCAACATGAACAATAGAAATATCCAATTGTCACTGCAAAAACCTTCATGGCTTTTATTAGATTTATTCCCAATGCTGAATTTCATGTTTACATTAGGTCAGAATTCATGTTTAAGTCCATTTGTTCAGGGAACGTCATGACCATTCCTTATTGTGCCTGAAGTGAAGTGTTGCAGACATTTCAAAGGGCAATCAATAGTCAATTGCTTGGATAGACACAACATGCTGGAGTAACTCAGAAGAAGCAGAGGTCGTGTTCCGGGTCGGGACCCTTGATAGACACAAAGTGCTGGAGTAACTTAGCGAGTCAGGCAGGATCTCTGATGAAAAACGATAGGTGACGTCGCGGGTTGAGACCCCTGAGTTACTCCAGCACTTTGTTTTTATCTTTGGTATAAAGCCGCATCTGCTGTTCTTTGTTTCTACTAGTCAAGTCTGTGCAGGGATGGTAGGCTTCCTTTAGTGCAGAAGCATAGTGAACCAGGCACGTTTTGTGCAATCTGGAACAGTCGTGGTCACTGCCATGAGATGTATTTAATTCCTTGTATTCCTGAGCCGCCATGGCTACATTTGACCTCATGATTCTAGTCAATGGTCAAGTGCTCTGGCTAAAGATCCAGCAACTATGATACCAAACCACAAACTAATTTCTAAAAGATGTCACTATCGTGCCCCCTTTCCTGTACCCAGTAACTCAATACTTTCTCTGTTTTATTTGGGTGGCCTGATGTGTAGAAACTCATAATCGTACTGCAGAGTGATGGATATGTAGGATCCATATAAGTTGGAGAAAATCACTGCAGGGGAGAGATATTAGTGAGACATCAATTATTTCCTCACAAAAGCAGCAATGGTTGTTATTTTTTAATTTTGGACCACGATGGATACGAGGCCACATTGTGGCCCAGTGTGGGTTTGGACTGATGCTTCCCGTTGATTTCACATAACTTAAGTTGTTAATGTTGTTAATACTCATGGACTAAAGTTTTCTGAGTTAAGATTTGTCCAGAGAACAATGATAGGAAATTTCCTGTTCTAAGCTACATGGATCGGACAGGTTTGGAGGGATATGGACCAAACATGGCCAGGTTGGACTAGTGTAGTTGGGACATGTTGGCCGGTGTGGGCAAATTGGGCCGAAGGGCCTGTGTCCACACTGTATCATTCCATGACTCTGATTCTAAGCTATAGGAATACACTGTTCAAAGACAGAAATAAGATGAATAAGGATGTCTATCTGGAAAAAAAAAAGACACAAAGTGCTTGGGTAACTCAGCAGGTCAGGCAGCAATCCCTGGCGAACATGGATAGGTGATGTTTTGGATCAGGATCCTTCTAGACCAATGCTGTAGACTGTGTTTGTACATCTTGGGACTACACGTGACCTATGGTTTGGACATGAACCTGTGAGATTACATGAAGCTGAAGGTGAGGAGTCATGTCTCACAGTTGAAGGCCTACCACTTATATCTCATTAGACAGCTTGACCAGTCATCTGAAGTTACTTAGTCATAATGGGACCATTCTAATGTGGATGCTCTTTAACCTCTCTCCTCTCAAATATTGGGGCCCAGGTCTCAACTGGTGCATGTATGATCCATGCACTTGTAAATTAACCCATCGTTGGTTGAACATGCACCCATGGAAGTTCAAGGAGCTGAATTCAAATATGCACTCAAACACTTAGTTTGCACCCCAGGTTAAATGCTCAAAGCCATTAGCAGAGATGATGAAAAACTTGCAAAGCAAGCTAGAAAGATGTCAAGACATTAATAATGAGATTTTGCATGTGCCTAATGCTCTATATTCTTTCTGTAAACACAGTTAAAAAATCAGTTTGAACATGTTAAGTAGTATATCTTTTGTAGAAGGAAGCTGATACAAAAATCCCCTGACTAACATGAAGACATGAAGGACAGTTCACAAATAATGTAATAATTGTCTCTGTTCATGCGTTTATCATATTTGTTAGTATATTTGCCTAATGGGAACTGAAGACACGTTGGCAAATATCTGCCAAATGACTGGTTCCTGGGCAGTCACTTCAGCCACCACTCATTCCATGATTGCCCTCTGCTGTTGCATCCAGATATCTACACCTCAACCCTCACATTACTTCTAAACATCAAGTGCAAAGCCTCAGACAAGAGGGGACCAGGGTGGTATCCATTGGTTCTCCCTCAAACTTGATGGTTTGACATCACATTGCCATTACATGTTGGGCTTCAGATGCATTTCCAACGCCCAACTGGATATTTGGATCTCCTCGTGATTTTGGCATGAAAGCATGATGTTCACGTTCTAGGAGCAGAATTAGGCCATTCGGCCCATCAAGTCTATTCTGACATTCAATCCTGGCTGATCGATCTTTCCCTCTCAACTCCATTCTTCTGTCTTTGCCCCATAATCCTTAACACCCTTACTAATCAAGAATCTGTCAACTTGCACCGTAACAATATCCACAGCCGTCTGTGGCAATGAATTCCACAGATTCACCACCCTCTGACTAAAGAAATTCCCTCTCATCTCCTGGTCTGAGACTCTCACACGTGGAAACATCCTCTCCACATCCCCTCTATCCAGTGAATGTGAACGTCAGGAGAACGTCCCTCAGGTGAGAGTGTAGGGGGAGCAGGTGGGCAGAAAATGAACTCAACCTCATCTGAAGGATGAAAGATTAAATCATGCCCTACTCTCATCTCGGTACTATCAGGATTAAGGTTTAGGACCCTAAGAACCCTGACATCCAGCAACCACCAGGCACAACACCCTGCCTTAGCAACAACCGTATGACCTACTATGGACATTGTTTTGGTAGCACCATGTATTTCAGTTTTGCACTATGATGGACTGGCTACCTGTTTCTGCGTTGCATCTCTAAACTAAAACTAAACTAAATATGCAGTAGATTATAGTTTGTATGTTGAATTTCACTTCATAACTTAAATTCAACTAACTTTAGTGGAACTGACATGTTAGCCTGTTCAGCTTGGAAGAAATGTCTTCCACCTGAAATAGTAGACAGTCTTGATTTAATATTATTAATTTATTGTATTATTGATTATTGTATATTTATTTGTTGTGATATTGCATGAATGGGCCAGTTAAGCTGCAGCAAGTAAGACTTTCATTGTTCTGTTGCCACTACATATGACAATTAAAAACTCTTGATTTTTGAAAGCTTGAAGTAAAGTAATTTGATTTTGATTCATTAATAGAGGAATGATCTATGTACTTTGATTGTGGCTTGGTATTCACCAATACACTGTGGTGCAGCTGGTAGAGCTGCTGTCTCACAGCGCCATAGACCTGACCTCAGGTGATGTCCGTGTGGAGTTAGCACATTTTCACTGTGAACCACTTGTGATTCCTTCGGGTGCTCTGGTTTCCTCCCACATCCCAAAGACATGTGGGTTTCAAGGTTAATTGGCCTCTGTAAATCGCCTCTAAGGTGTGGAGAGAAAATGAGAAAGTGGGATAACATAGAACTAGTGTGAAGGGGTGATCGATGGTCAGCATGGATTCGGTGGGCTGAAGGGCCTGTTTCCACACTGTATCTCCGGCATAAAATCCTCTTGTAAGAGTTCAAAATCCTCTCACAAGAGTGAGCATTGCTGTGCACCAGAGTAGGATGGAGTGCTGTAGCTTCTGTCATTTGGAAAGAACATTAAATCTAGACTGTCTACTATTTCAGGTGGAAGATATTTCTTCCAAGCTGAATGGGCTAAGATGCAGTAATGTCCTTATCTTGATCTACCATCCAGTTGCACTAAAGTTAGTTGAATTTAAGTTATGAAGTGAAATTCAATATACAAACTATAATCTACTGTATATTTAGTTGAGTTTTAGTTTAGAGATGCAACGCGGAAACAGTTCCTTCGGCCCACCGAGTCCGCACCGACCAGTGATCCCCACACACTAACACTATTCTACACACTCAAGGGAAAATTTTACACTTATACCAAGCCAAGTAACCTACAAACCTGTACGTCTTTGGAGAGTGGGAGGAAACCGAAGATCTCGGAAAAAAACCACGTGATCGCAGGGAGAACGTACAAACTCCGCACAGACAGCATCCGATATCGGGATCGAACCCGGGTCTCTGGCACCCAAAATGCTGTAAGGCAGCACCTCTACCCCTGCACCACCATGCAGCCCACGTAAGAGAGTGCGAGAGAGAACCGATTTTTTGGTTGTATTTGAAGAAGAGAAATTGAACTCTACTGTCTTCCAGGCCAAGATTTATTCCTTGATCAACCCCTATGAGATTATCTCAACAGTTATATCAATGCTGGTTGTACAATTTTACAAAAAAAAGGGCAACTTTATTTCAAATATTACTAAAGTGACAATTGGGCATAAATACCTAACTGAAAGGATTTTAGGACATTCTGAGGTCATAACTGGCTTTGTATAAACACAATTGTTTCTTCTGCTTGGTATTTTATTTAAACGTTTTAGATTGTGTTGAAATGCGTGAGATTATGGCTATTAGAAATCCTCATAACCAATGTGACAGTGTGCCAGAGAGCCACAGAGTATTCCTTTGCTGTAACACTTAGTGATCATGGTGGCAGGAAAGGAGTTTGGTGAGGAATGCCCATATATTCACTAAACAAAGAATAAGATCATTAAAAGCCAGGCTAGTCAGTCTGAAGAAGGGTCTCGACCCGAAATATCACCCATTCCTTCTCTCCAGAGATGCTGCCTGCCCCGCTGGGTTACTCCAGCATTTTGTGTCTATCTTCAGTTTAAACCAGCATTTGCAGTTCCTTCCTACACATTAAAAGCCAGAGGTACCTAGGAAGTAAACATCCTTTACAATCGTGTAAATGGGCATAGTATGTTGTGACATTAGTATGCCTTTAATAAGATGAACTCTGAGCAATCAATGTGACAGTGGAAGTTGTGAAATATCAGTTAAAGCCAGGTTTGTAGCGACCATAGAGAATGGTCCAGGTCGTCGAACCCTCGGATTGGCCAGCGAGGTCACGTGGGAACGCGACCATGAGGATTGGTCCAGCAAACGACATCGCTGATTGGCCAGCGATGTCAGGTGCGCGTTTGGCGCCCGTTTTAGCCAGTTCGGCGAAGTCTTCAAGGAAGACAGTAAGTTTATATTGGTTGTCCTGTAACTTGTTGTTTTGATTCTGTATTCGTGTATTGCGGCTGCAATAAACTTCGTCTACAACTAGCAAGTTTCGGACTCGCCATATTGGTGACCCCGAACGTGATCTGGACGATCACCAACTGAGCAGGAACCCGACGCCTCGTTGACGATGACCGAGCAGGGCACACCGGAGTCAGGCGCGGCAGGCGTTCATCTTCCGTTATTTTGGACGTACGCACCGCAAGCTTGGTTTATCCACGCCGAGGCTCAATTCCACATAAAGAAGGTGTCGGACGATTCCACGAAGTACTTCTACCTCGTCAGCGCTCTATCGCCGGACACAACCAAGCGCATGATGCGGTTTATCATAACTTCACCTGCGGAAGACAAATACGAAACCATGAAGAAGGCATTACTGCGAACCTTCGGGTTAAATAAGCATGGTGGTGCGGCAAAACTTCTGCACCTACCGGAGCTTGGAGACCAACTGCCTTCCGTCCGCATGGCTGAAATGATGGTGCTAGCCGGTGAGCATACGGATTGCCCGATGTTTGAACAGGCATTCCGCGAGAAACTTCCCGAGGATGTCCGACTGCTGCTTACGGATTGTTCTTTTAAGGACCCCGAAGCATATGCAGCGAAGGCGGACGCGCTCATAGCGGGAAAAAACAAGGCCAGTGATTCCATCAACAAAGTCTCGACATCGGTGACCACGCCACAGCGACGGAAAGATGGCGCCACGTCTCCCGCCAATTCCCCGAAAGCCCGCCAAAAAGATCCGCACAAGCGCGGCTGGTGCTATTATCACCTACGATGGGGTAACGAATCCCGCAACTGTCGTTTGCCTTGTACCTTCGCGGGAAATGCCTCGGCCGATCGTACATAGGGGCAGTTACGATTGGCCAGAACCGGCGCCTCTATGTCCATGATCGATTCACGGACACAGAATTTTTGGTAGACACCGGAGCCATCGTCAGCATAGTGCCGCCGACCGACCTCGAAACCAGATCGGGCAAGACAGGTCCCACCCTCATCGCGGTTAACGGCAGCCCAATTCGCACTTTCGGCACACGGAAGATGTCCCTTGCTTTAGGCCTCCGCACGTACGAATGGCCATTCATCATAGCCGACGTCAAACAAGCGATCCTGGGCGCAGATTTTCTCTGGGCTTTTTCACTGGTTCCTGATGTCCGCGGTAACGACCTCCGACCCGCTGCTGAAGACGAGCACGTCGCTCCGGCAATCGCCTCCTCGCCCAGCCCTACTGTCCAGGCCGTCGTCGCGGCCCCCGACTCGTATGCTGCGATTCTGGCAGAGTTCCCAGAGCTGCTCGTCCAACGTTTTGACGCACCTTCAGCTAAGCACGGTGTAGTCCATCACATCCGCACTGAAGGCCCTCCCGTTTTCGCTCGGGCCAGGAGACTACCGCCAGACAAACTGGTGGTGGCACGGGCGGAGTTCAGGAAGATGGAGGAAATGGGAATTGTTCGTCAGTCCGACAGCCCGTGGGCCTCGCCGTTACACATGGTCTCCAAGGCATCTGGGGGGTGGAGGCCATGTGGCGATTATCGGCGTCTCAATGCTGTCACCACGGCTGATCGCTACCCCATACCGCACCTACAGGACTTTTCATCTGGACTGGAAGGAGCGGTGGTGTTTTCCAAAATCGATTTGGTGCGAGGATACCATCAGATTCCGGTGCGACCGGAGGACATACAAAAAACTGCAACTATTACTCCGTTCGGGTTGTTTGAATGGTTGCGTATGCCTTTCGGTTTAAAGAACGCGGCACAGGCTTTCCAGCGACTGATGGACCGCGTGGGCAGGGGTTTACCCTTTGTGTTTATTTATTTAGACGACATCCTGGTAGCCAGCCCCTCAGTGCAAGAACACCAGGCCCATTTGCGGACCGTGTTCCAGCGGCTCCAAGACCACGGGCTCATTATTCAACCCTCCAAATGTCAATTCGGCCTGCCTGCTCTCGATTTTCTAGGTCACAGAATTACCTCTGCCGGCGCTGTCCCTTTGCCAGAGAAGGTGGAGGCTATCCGGGCTTTCCCCAGGCCTACCACAGTAAAAGGGCTGCAGGAGTTCGTAGGCATGGTTAATTTCTACCATAGATTCGTTCCGGCAGCGGCGCGAGTCCTGCGCCCACTTTTCCAATGCCTTGCAGGTAATCCGGTAGAGTTGTTGTGGTCCCCGGCCGCAGAGTCGGCTTTTACGGCAGCTAAGGCAGCCTTGGCAGACGCCACCATGCTGGTCCATCCGAGCCCCTCCGCCCCCACGGCCCTGACGGTTGACGCCTCTGACGTGGCGGTGGGCGGGGTTCTGGAGCAGCAGGTTGGTGGCCGTTGGCAGCCTTTAGCGTTTTTCAGCCGGCAACTAAATTCGGCCGAGCTGAAATATAGCGCATTTGACCGAGAGCTTCTAGCTCTCCATTTAGCTGTCCGTCATTTCAGGTATTTCCTCGAGGGCCGCCCATTTGTGGCATTTACGGACCACAAGCCATTAACATTTGCTTTTTTGAAATTGTCTGACCCATGGTCGGCCCGCCAGCAGCGGCACCTGACTGCTATCTCAGAATTTACCACAGATGTCCGTCATATCGCGGGTAAGCTGAATGCCGTTGCTGACGCCCTGTCTAGACCTGCTTTTCCCCCTATTTCGGCGGTGGACTGCGAAGTGGATCCCCAGGAGCTCGCGGAGGCACAGCTCCTGGCGGATACCGTTTCGACGTACCAGTCCACCACTTCGGGATTGAAGTTGGCCCAGGTAGCTTGTGGGTCGGAGGGCACGAAAGTCTGGTGCGATGTTTCTCTTCCTCGCCCCAGGCCGGTAGTACCGCCCTCCCTTCAGCGCCGGGTTTTCGATGCTATTCATGGGCTGGCACACCCGTCCATCCGCTCCACCTCTGCCTTGGTGGCAGCGAGGTTTGTCTGGCATGGCCTGCGGAAACAGGTAGCGGGATGGGCACGTTCCTGCGTGCCCTGTCAGACCGCTAAGGTCCAGCGCCACGTCCAGCCCCCCGTACAGGATTTCGAAGTCCCGGCTTTTCGTTTTTTCCACATCCACGTGGATTTGGTCGGGCCTTTGCCTTCCTCCCGGGGCTACACCCACCTCCTCACGGTGGTGGATCGGTTCACCCGGTGGCCAGAGGCTTTCCCATTGTGTGATATCTCGTCAGCGTCTTGTGCTAGGACTTTGGCCCTTCACTGGGTAGCTCGTTTCGGGGTCCCGGCAGTTATTACAACTGACAGAGGACCACAGTTCACTTCGTCCCTCTGGGCCGCGCTGGCGGAACTGTACGGGTCCAAATTGCAACCCACAACTGCATATCACCCCCAGGCAAATGGACTCGTAGAAAGGTTCCACCGCCAACTTAAGGCGTCCCTCTGTGCAAGGCTTGAAGGCCCAGACTGGGTAGACCAACTCCCTTGGGTTCTGTTGGGCATCCGGACGGCTCCTAAGCCAGATCTCGGTGCGTCGTCCGCAGAGCTGGTATATGGCTCGACCCTTCGAGTACCTGGAGATCTGTTTCCGGACACTTCAGCCCTGCTCCCTACAGTCCCATCAGCGTTAGCAGCTCTCCGGGAACGGGTGGGCTCCCTGGCTCCAGTGCCGACTTCACGTCATGGGTGTCCCATGGTACATGAACCGTCTTCCCTGAAGGACTGTGAGTTTGTTTTTTTGCGTAAAGATGCCCATCGCGCCCCGTTGCAGAGGGTCTATCAAGGGCCGTTTCGGGTTTTACGTAAGGGAACGGCTACTTTCACCTTAGACATGGGCGGCAAGAGTGAACTCGTCTCGGTGTCCCGGCTCAAACCTGCCCATTTGGACCCAGATCAACCAGTCCTGGTCGGTCAAACCCCTAGAAGAGGCCGACCTCCGTTAGTTCCGCCCAGTCCACAAACCCCCATTCCGACAGTTCCTCCAGGACCTCCAGTTTCGGCAGTTCCCCTAGGACCCCCCGTTTCGGCAGTTCCTCCAGGACCCCCCGTTCCGGTAGTTCCTCCAGAACCTCCCGTTCCGGCTGTTCCACCAAGTCCGGAACCTCCGGCTCCTGTGGTTCAGGCTGTCCCTCTCCGTACTCGTTATGGTCGCGAAATCCGGCTCCCTGCTAGGTTCCGCACCTCGGGTTCTGGGGGGGGTCATGTAGCGACCATAGAGAATGGTCCAGGTCGTCGAACCCTCGGATTGGCCAGCGAGGTCACGTGGGAACGCGACCATGAGGATTGGTCCAGCAAACGACATCGCTGATTGGCCAGCGATGTCAGGTGCGCGTTTGGCGCCCGTTTTAGCCAGTTCGGCGAAGTCTTCAAGGAAGACAGTAAGTTTATATTGGTTGTCCTGTAACTTGTTGTTTTGATTCTGTATTCGTGTATTGCGGCTGCAATAAACTTCGTCTACAACTAGCAAGTTTCGGACTCGCCATAGGTTAGTCTAAAAACACACAAACCTCCCCAAAGATTACACTTGCACCCTTGATATTGACAAAAGATGATGAATGGGAATGGAGGAGTCGACAGCTGTGATATGACTCAACCCCATTAAAAGACATTAAATAGCACTCAAAACCATATTAATATATCGTCTGCTTCGGATTTTTCCCATCAGTTTCTTGGTTCCCATAAGAGCCACAAAGCTTGAGGCTAAGAGACGTGAAATCTGGCTGAAGTTATTGATGTGCCAGAGTCTTCATGAAAAACTTAAAATCTACCTTTTTGATCATCTAACCTAAGTTTTCATTAATGTGAGCATTCTGGAGGAACTCAGCAGGTTAGACAGCATCTGTGGAGGGAATGGGCCGACAATCTCTTGGGTCAGGACACTTTTTCAGACAATCGCAACCCGAAATGTCATCTATCCATTCCCTCCACAGATGCTGTCTGACCCACTGGGTTACTCCAGCACTTTGATATTTGCAGTGCATTATGTCTCCATTTTCCTTAATGTGATCTGGTGTCAACATTTGTCTGATTACACTGCTGTGAGACCTCTCAGGGGCTGTTTTAAGAAATGATTGCAAAATGGGGTGAAGAAGGTGAAAAATATCAGAGAAGTAAAACTGTATTTGAACCAAATGTTGATTTTGTATTTGCTTAAAGACTGGGATGGATAACAAAAGTCTATAATGCTAGACATCGTGAAGGTTGAAAAGAGTAGAAAAGTCCGCAATATAAATGAAGTGATGCCAAACTTAAGGTTTAAGATCAGTAAAATGGAAGAGAGAATACACTGAAGAACTACATAAATGAGCAATCGCAGAAAAGAATGGGTTGGACAATAGACTGTCAATGTACTCTGACTTACACACTCATCACCCATGGACAGGGCAATCATAAATTAATTCCCAGTATCCAGCATATCTTCAACCTGAGCCTGAGCCTGGAGAGGGTTCCTGTGATGTGGAAGACATCGGACCCGGTTCCTGTACCAAAGACGACGCATCCCAGCTCCTCCAATGACTCCAATGGCGCTGACCTCACACATCATGAAGTCCCTGGAGAGGCCGGTGCTCACTCACCTTCGACCCCCTGGTTAAACCCTACCGGGACACCCTGCAGTTTGCTGACCAAACAAAGATGGGGTGTTGAGGACACCATCATCCACCTGCTCCATCGTTCCTATGCTCACCTGGATAAGCCGGGAAGCATTGCGAGAGTTATGTTATTTGACTTCTCCAGTGCTTTTAACTCCATCTGGCCAGCATTGCAAGGGAGCAAACAAAGATGCGGGCGAATGCTCCATTGGTGTCCCGGATCACCAACTACCTGACTGGATGATCACAGTAGGTCAGGCTACAGAACTGTGTCTCGAACATGGTGGTGAGCAACACAGGAGCCCCACAGGGGAAGGTCCTCTCTCCCTTCCTGTTCACCATCTACACCTCGGACTTCAGATACAACTCCCCCTCCTGCCACCTGCAGAGGTTTTCGGATGACTCTGCAATTGAAGGCTGCATCAGTGAGGGGAGGGAAGCTGAATGCAGAGGTGGTCAACGACTTTGTTGAGTGGTGTGGGCTGAGTCACCTGCAGTTCAACACCAACAAGACTAAAGAGTTTGGAGTGGACTTTAGGAGGAGAGGAACACTCCTGTCCCCTGTCTCCATCAACGGTGTGGAAGTGCAGTTTACCAAGGAGAACAAGCACCTTGGACAGTAAACTGGACTGGTCCAGGAACGCTGAGGCCCTGTACAAGAAGGGACAGAGCTTTCTGAGGAAGGCTCCACTCTTTCATCGTCTGCAGTAAGATGCTGCAGATGTTCTACCAATCGGTGGTGGCCAGTGCCATCTTCCTTGCTGTCATGTGCTGGGGCAGCAGGGCGAAGGCCGCAGATGCCAACAGAATCAACAACCTCATCAGGAAGGCTGGCTCCATCATGGGAGTGGAGTTGGATTCATTGGAGGTGGTCTTGGGGGGAAGGATGCCCTTCAAACTGCAAAGCGTCTAGGACAATACAGCTCACCCCCTCCATGACCCACTGGTCAACCATAGGAGCACCTTCAGCAACAGACTGGTTCCACCAAGATGCAGCACAGAATGCCATAGGAGATCTTTTTTCCCTGTGGCTATCAAACTGTACAACCTCTCCCCATTCTGTCGTGGGATAGACTGACTCCCCTTCCCCCACCCCCTCTCCCCAATCTTTGCATATCCCCAATCCTGGACTTTCCACTGGTGACTTTAATTTCATGTTTCATGTATCTTGCTGTGTTTTATGCCTGTTGGCAGACCAATTCCCCCCCCCCCCCCCCCCGGGATAAATAAATTTCTATCATATTGTTTCATGTCATATTGTATCGTATCTGGTTTTTATAAATCATAGTTAAACCTTTTTGCAATTACCATCCTTCATAGAGATAAATCTCAACATTGAAAGATAATGAAAGAAGAGGATTTAAACATCTTTCATTTGGAATGGGTACTGAAGCTTTTGCTGAAATCTTTATATAGTAGCTTATGATTTATACACCTTCAGAATTGATCTCGGCATTTTGCCCCATGCTCCCTAATTGTCACCGGGACAGAAACTAAGGCTAAGTTCAAAAGACAGAGGTCAGAAGCATACATTAATCCTTACTCTTTAAAAAAAATCAATTAAAAAATGATGTAGCAGTTGCATTTTCCCCTTGCAGAGGTTAATTTCTTAATTTCCACGTAATTAATTTCTTAATTTCCACGTCTTAATTTCGAGACCCAGGAAAAAAATGCAGTTAGGAGACTGCCCTTATAACTGGCTCCATTTAAAATCATACATGACGCTGTATTACAGAATAAAAGATGATAGTGCATAAAAGGCCAACTGCAGTGAAAGGACTCAATTAAAGATGGAAAATAGGAGCTATTCATCAATAAATGGATGAGCCTGTGTTATTCAAAACCATTTTTCTTCCAGGGCTAAGTATTCCCAGATGGTGTGACTCTAATTTTTTTCCGTCTGTTTCAGCTGTGGATGGAGAACCCCCCACATACTATATCTTGGCAGCTGGGACCTTTACCCAAGGCAAGTTTGAAAGTCTTGACAGCTGATGGGACCTCATTAATCAACAGGGGACATGTCCAGGGTTATTTTACTAAAGCAAAAATTATTACAGTAAATTGTTGCTATTTATCATCCTCACTGACGTGCTCACTGGCTTACCAGGTTAATGTACTATTCTGCAAACTTGCTGACACTAAGTACAGCACGCTAGCATGACTCAAATTCATCCATTAAATACATGTCAAAAATATATGACAGCAAGGTCTAGTCTTGATTGTGTGTGTTATCTGTGAATCAGTGCGATCCTGTCTTTCATTGCAATTGTTGGGCTTAATATACTGCTTGGTTTCTTGTGGAAGGTTTGAGTGTTCCAGTTGGGAACTGGTCTATTTAGAGTGGATGTGGAGAGGATGTTTCCACTAGTGGGAGAGTCTAAGACCAGAAGCCATAGCCTCAGAATTAAAGGACGTTCCTTTAAGAAGGAGATGAGGAGGAATCTTTTTAAGTCAGAGGGTGGTGAATCTGTGGAATTCATTGCCACAGACGGCTGTGGAGGTTAAGTCAATGGATATTTTTAAGGCAGAGATGAGTATATTCTTGATTAGTACAGGCGTCAAGGGTTAAGAGGGAAAGATAGATCAGCCATGATTGAATGGCAGGGTAGACTTGATGGGTCGAACGGCTCGTATCACTTAGGAACTTATGAACTTATAGAACACCTGAGAGGACATTACTGCCTGATATGTGATAGTTATAGTTTTATTTTATTTGTGATGGTTAGCTTCGTTTAGTTTAGAGATACAGCATGGAAGCAGGCCCTTCAGCCCATCGAGTCTGTGCCGACCAGCCGTACACTTGTTATATCCTACACAGTAAAGACAATTTACAAAAACCAATTGACCTACAAACCTGCACACCTTTGGAATGTCGGAGGAAACCGGAGCACATGGAGATAACCCTCGTGGTCACAGGGACAATGTACAAACTCCATATAGACAGCACCCGTAATCAGAATCGAACCCGGGTCTTTGGCGCTGTAAGACAGCAACTCTACCGCTGCACCACTGTACCACCTTGGTGAGTGTGGCAATGGATAAATTATTGGCACAAAATACTGCATGTGCTAGAAATATGACATTTAAAATAAAACATATTGGAAACACGTAGGTTAATTCCCGGAATGGCGGGACTGTCCTATGTTGAAAGACTGGAGCGACTAGGTTTGTATACACTGGAATTTAGAAGGATGAGAGGGGATCTTATCGAAACGTATAAGACCAGTTTTGGTCTCCAAATTTGAGGAAGGATATTCTTGCTATTGAGGGCGTGCAGCGTAGGTTCACTAGGTTGATTCCCGGAATGGCGGGACTGTCGTATGTTGAAAGGCTGGAGCAATTAGGCTTGTACTCCAAAGACGTACGGGTATGTAGATTAATTTGACTGGGTAAATGTTTTTTTTAAAATTGTCCCTAGTGTGTGTAGGATAGTGTTAATGTGCGGGGATCGCTGGGCGGCGCGGACTTGGTGGGCCGAAAAGGCCTGTTTCCGCGCTGTATATATATGATATATGATATGATATGTATACACTGGAATTTAGAAGGATGAGGGGGGATCTTATTGAAACATATAAGATAATTAGGGGATTGGACACATTAGAGGCAGGAAACATGTTCCCAATGTTGGGGGAGTCCAGAACAAGGGGCCACAGTTTAAGAATAAGGGGTAGGCCATTTAGAACGGAGATGAGGAAGAACTTTTTCAGTCAGAGTGGTGAAGGTGTGGAATTCTCTGCCTCAGAAGGCAGTAGCGGCCAGTTCGTTGGATGCTTTCAAGAGAGAGCTGGATAGAGCTCTTAAGGATAGCGGAGTGAGGGGGTATGGGGAGAAGGCAGGAACGGGGTACTGATTGAGAGTGATCAGCCATGATCGCATTGAATGGCGGTGCTGGCTCGAAGGGCTGAATGGCCTACTCCTGCACCTATTGTCTATTGTCTATTATTAAGGGGTTGGACATGTTAGAGGCAGGAAACATGTTCCCAATGTTGGGGGAGTCCAGAACCAGGGGCCACAGTTTAAGAATAAGGGGTAGGCCATTTAGAACAGAGATGAGGAAAAACTTTTTTAGTCAGAGAGTTATGAATCTGTGGAATTCTCTGCCTCAGAGGGCAGTGGAGGCCAATTCTCTGAATACATTCAAGAGAGAGCTAGATAGAGCTCTTAAGGATAGCGGAGTCAGGGGGTATGGGGAGAAAGCAGGAACGGGGTACTGATTGAGAATGATCAGCCATGATCACATTGAATGGCGGTGCTGGCTCGAAGGGCCGAATGGCCTACTCCTGCACCTATTGTCTATTATCTATTGTCTATTGTCAGGCAGTATCATTGGAGAAAGACAATGTTAACTTTTTTTCAGATCAATGGCCTTCCATCATAATAGTTTTGTCATTGCATATGATTCATCTCTTTATCTTTTGTTGTGATGAAATAGAACATTGTTAAAATCAATGAACATTGAAACAAGTCTTTCTGTCCCAGTTTTCCACTCAATGCCTAGAATTGGTCTCAGGACTGGACTCCCCAGCTACATTGCTCATGCTGTTGGTTTGTATACCCCATCACTCACTCTTCCATTAGAAGGCTCCAATTTTTAGAGGGACGGAGAAGTTTGGGGAAGGATGGGGGATTGCACTTGAATTCAGAGTTAGAGAAGTAGAGATATCAGAGAGCTCATCACTGGAAGAGGTGAAAGAGATGGGAGAGTTGAGGCCGAGAAGTGACTTGGAGGAGAGCATGACGTATCTGGCATATCTGAGCACATCAGGAGAACATACAAAGAGCTGCTTCTTCGTTTTAATGTGGAATAGATTCTGTTTTGCAAGTTCCATGCAAGTTCAAGACATCAAGCAGATAGGCACTCTTTAAAAAACTCTGCGCAAGGCTGAAGTTGAGTACAAATCCAAGAAACATAGAGTCGTACAGCACAGAAACAAACCCTTCAGCCCAACCTGTCCATGCCAATCAAGATGCACCATCAACTGTATTTGTCTCATTTGCCCACATTTGGCCCATATCACTCTAAACCTTTCCTATCTATGGAGTGGCTGAAAAATACAGGAAACATGAATACAGGAAATCTGTTTTTCCTCCTTTAATAGAAAACGCTGGAAATACTCTGCAGGTGAGGCGGTATCTGGAGAAAATGAAATCAGAGTTATTTTTCAGGAAGGAACTGCAGATGCTGGTTTATACTGAAGGTAGACACTAAATGCTGGAGTAACTCAGAGTTACTCCAGCATTTTGTTTCTATCTTCAGAGTTAATGTTTCTCTTCCTCAGAACCCGCCCAACTTTCTGAGTGTTTCTCGCATTTTCTATTTTTAAATATGTAGAGGATTTTTTTTGTTGCAAGAAACGTAAACATTTTGTTGCCATCCAACCTTGATGTGAGATCTCTGACATGCTGCCAGTTTTCAGGGCAATCCGCATCTATTTCACATCAGCATAGCATAATAAATGCATTCACCAATTCAGGTGACTCGAAACGTCACCCATTCCTTCTCTCCAGAGATGCTGCCTGTCCCGCTGAGTTACTCCAGCATTTTGTGTCTACCTTTGATTTAAACCAGCATCTGCAGTTCTTCCCTTCACCAATACGAATCCTCTTTGAATACATGCGCTCAAATTTGTTCTCGGAAATGCAATGAAGCATTTGCCATCGGGATGCCTTTACTTTCGATTGAATAGTTAGAATCTATCATGGAATGATACAGATCCTAATTAACACTGTGCATTCACCATTTTATTTATTGACTTTGCATCCATTTTACCAGTTAAGCCTGTTTAAACAAGTGGCTGTAGAATTATACAATTAATGTACAATGTGGGCAGAGAAAATTAACGAATGTTTTTCTTCCTTTAATGACCTATGTGACGTTTGCATGTCTTTACATTTCATTCATTTTGCGATTGACATCAGCAATATGAGCTCAGGAGAAACTGAGACCCCCTTCAGCCTGTTCCACTCCAAAGATCAGCTGCAAAGTGCAAATGTCACAAGCTCAGCTGCTGCGACCTGTAAGAGCAAATAACACCCTGCCCTCATGCAGACTCAGACCTAATTGAATCCCTAATTAATATGTCAATACCAATAAATTATTCACGGAGGCAGGCAAACATTTTGACATAATCAGCCAAAGTGTAGCAAACACAATGAGCAATGTAGGGGGGCACAATGGCGCAGATGTGGAGTCGCTGCCTCACAGCGCCTGAGACCTGGGTGCAATCCTGACCACGGGGTGCGTACCCACACTCCAAAGACGTGCAGGTTTGTAGGTTAATTGGCTTCGGTAAAAAAATTGTAAATTATCCTTAGTGTGTAGGATGGTGTGTGAGTGTACGGGGTGGGCGCTGGTTGGCGTGGACTTGGTCAGCTGAATGGCTTGTTTCTGTGCTGTATCTCTAAAGTCTAAAGTAAAGTCTAAAATTCTAGTGTGTAGGAAGGAATTGCAGATAATACTGGTTTAAACCGAAGATAGACTAAAAAAACTGAACTAATTCTAGTAATTCATTTAAAAAAATGGGCTCAGTCACACAACCAAGACATGCACAATTTCTATCCATTGAGTTTGGTCATGATTTATGGCCAGCTCTGTAACCTGCTGAGATTTCTTAGGCTCGTATCCACCAGACTGTGCACAATGAGAGCAGTATTTACAGACAGACTTGTGACAAAGGGCTTACATTAAATCAAAAGGGCACAAAATGCTGGAGTAACTCAGCGGGTCAGGCAGCAACTCTGGAGTAACATGGGTAAGGGGGTGACGTCTCAGGTCAGGACCCTTCCTCAAACTCATATCAAATCACTTCTTTCAAATGGCATTTGGCAAGAGAGGCAACCACTTTCAAACTTAACCATTTGGAAAGGCTTGTCACCAGTCCGATGTGTGCTACGTGACGCTGTAATATGGTGATATATTAACACCTGCAAATTTATTATAGAGAAGGGAGATCCTCTGGAGAAACCCTTTGCCAAAGATGAGCTCTAAAAGATGTGGGTACAAATGAGAAGTCGAGTTGGACTGCAGGCATTCCTAGTAAAGAACAAAACCTGGTCTGTGTTAATTGAATTCATGTGTTTAGGAAGGAACTGAAGATGTTGCTTCATACCGAAGATAGATACTCCAGCACAAAATGCTGGAGTAACTCAGCGTGTCAGGCAGCACCTCCGGAGAAAAGGAATAGGTGGCGTTTTGGGTCGGAATCCTTCTTCAGACATTTGAAGAAGGGCTCCAGCCCAAAACGTTACCTAGTCCTTTTCTCCACAGATGCTGTCTGACACGCTTAATTGAATTCATTCTGGATAAGAGTGATGGAGTAGGTGAGAGCAGTAACATATGCTGCTCTCCACATTATCATTGTACAGACTCATGAGTTCTTCCATTGTTTTTTCAACATCTTATTGTCTATACTGGCCTTTCATTTCAGGTGTCTCATGGCGTGATAGTGCCACACAGCACGGAAATACGCCTTCAACCACAATGAGTCTATGCTGAGCAAGATGTTCCATCTAAGCTAACATGGAAACTCCACACAGGATTAGAGTATGGAAACAGGGCTTTAGCCCCAACTCGTTCGTACCGACCAAGATGCCACTCCTAAGCTCGGCCCATTTGCCCGTGTGGGCCCATATCCCTCTAAGCCTTTCCTCTCCATGTACCTGTGCAAATGTCTTTCAAATGTTATTATTGTATCTGCCTCAACTACTTTCACTGGCCGCTCGTTCCATATACTCACCACCCTCTGTATGATAAAGTTGTCCCTCAGGTGCCTATTAAATCTTTTCCGTCCCGTGCCACCTTAAACTGTGCCCTCTAGTTCTTGGTTTCTTACCTTAAGAAAAAAATTCTGTTTATTTATCCTATCTGTGCCGTCATGAATTTTTACATCTTTTCATGATCATCCATCATCCTCCTGCACTCCGAAGAATAAAGTCGCAGACTGTCCTCACAGCTCAGGCTTTCAGATCTTGGCAACATCCTCGTAATCCAGTTTAACGGCATCTCTCCTACAGCACGGTGACTAAAACTAAACAAAATCCTCCCAATGCTGCCTCACCAATGTCTTGTACAACATTCTGGTTCCATCATTGCCAGGGCTGAGAGATTAAAAGCTCCCACTCGTTTGCAGATTTTAAAAACCAATAATGAATTTCTCAGCACAAGCATGTCTCACTTGATAAACACAATATTCATTCCAATCGAAGTCTCCGATTGAAATAGCTCAGGTTTGGCCACAGTCCTCCACATGTACATCCGTTATTCATCCTGATGCAGTTAATAGTTATTAAAATGTATTTAATTCTCTCCTCACTTTATCTGCCTGTGTAATCCCAGTTAGTTTTAAACAGCTTTCCAGTTTCAACTGGTCAAATTCAGGTCCAATTATTTGCAGTTCAATATCATTTGTCAAAAGTTGTAACATCAACTCAGTTTTAGTTTAGTTTAGTTTAGTTTAGAGATACAGCATGGTAACAGGCCTATCGTTCCACCAAGTCTGTGCCGACCTGCGATCACCCATGCACTAGTTCTATCCTACACACTAGGGGCAATTTACAGAGGCCAATTAACCTACAAACCCGCACGTCTTTGGAATGCAAGGTGAAACCGAAGCACCCGGAGAAAACCTATGCAGTCACAGGGAGAATGTACAAACTCCGTAAAGACAGCACCCGTAGTCAGGATCAAACTATGCCTCTGGTGCTGTGAGGCAGCACCATTATGCCGCCCCTGTTATTCTATCCACAGATGCTGCCTTACTTGCTGAGCATTTCCAACATTTTCTGTTTTAATATCAGTTATACACCATCTGCAGTTATTTTTGCTTTTCTTTTCCAGTTTAGGCCCCTAATTCCAAAAGGTTGGCACAAATTTCACATGGTCTCCAACCAACTTTGCTGTTTAATGGAAGATAGACACAAAAAGCTGGAGTAACACAGCGGGACAGACACCATCTCTGGAGAGAAGGAATGGGTGACGTTTCGGGTTGAGGCCCTTCTTCAGACTGGTTAAGGATAAGGGAAACAAGATTCAAGATATCTTTATTTGTCATCCAAAAAACAAGTTTTTTGGACGAAATTTCGTCACCCAGTCCAACAATAAGAGCAATAAAATAAGCAAATTACACAACCCCAACCAACACAAAACCCCCCAAAAAGAAACATCCATCACAGTGAGTCTCCTCCAGTCCCCTCCTCACTGTGATGGAAGGCCAGAATGTCTTTTCTCTTCCCCTGCCGTCTTCTCCTGCGGTCAGGCTGTTGTCGTTGCCATGTTCCAGGCTGCGCCGGACGGTGAAATGTCCGCAACGGGCCGACCCAAGCCCCGCTGCAAGTCGGGGCGGTCGGGGCTCCCGACATTGAAGCCCCCGCCGAGCAGAGAAAATTCCGTGGCCTATTTCAGGCCGCGCCGGACGGTGAAATATCCGCGGCGGGCCGACCCAAGCCCCGCGATCCGGGGCGGGCGAACACGCTGCCGCTGCCGGAGCTCCCGATGTCGGCATCCACGCGGCCCGAGCCTAAGGCGAGTCGCAGCCGCTCCCGCAGCCTCCGAGAACGGCCGGCTCCGCTGATGGTGAGTCTGGTCCGCGGGCTCTGCGAACCAGAGCCCTGGAGGCCGCCAGCTCCAGGAGTTGGGCCGATGGTAGGCCGCAGCAGGAACGGAGACACGGCCCAGAACACAAAGGTCGGGTCTCCGTTCGGAAGGGACACATCGTACCTCAAAGATAGGAGTTTCGCCATCAACATAGGCAGTTATTCCTCTGCTCCAGCTAGCCTCTCCTGCGGAGTTCCACAAGGCTCAATCCTAGGCCCCATTCTCTTTTCTCTATACATGCTCCCCCTTGGCCAAATCATTCAAAGGCACGGCATTTCTTTCCACTGCTATGCCGATGACACTCAGCTTTACCTCCCCCTGAAACCCAACAACCAGTCAAATTTAAACAGCCTCTCACACTGCCTTGAGGACATAAAATGTTGGATGGCACAGAACTTCCTCCAATTAAATGAGAGCAAGTCTGAGGTCATCCTATTCGGCCCCCCCGACTCCATCAAATTGATAACAGGCAGTCTTGGAAGCCTATCCTGCCTAGTCAAACCGCATGTCAAAAACCTCGGCATGATATTTGACTCTGCATTAAAATTTGATAAGCAAGTCAACGCTGTGGTAAAAGCCAGCTTCTTCCAACTTCGAACCATAGCTAAAATCAAACCTTTCCTCAAATTCGACGACACAGAAAAAATCATTCACGCTTTCATTTCCTCCCGCCTAGACTACTGCAACTCCCTATACACTGGGATCAGCCAATCTTCCCTGTCCCGCCTGCAACTGGTCCAAAACGCCGCAGCGAGACTCCTGACGGGTACCCGTAAAAGGGACCACATCACCCCGATTCTGGCCTCTCTCCACTGGCTCCCTGTACGGTACAGAATCAACTTCAAGCTCCTCCTATTCACGTATAAAGCCCTAAATGGACACTCCCCCCCCTACATCAAAAATCTTCTAACCCCCCTCTCTAACTCCAGGTCCCTCAGATCGGCTGACTTGGGGCTATTCACTATCCCACGGTCTAGGCTTAAACTCAGGGGTGACCGCGCTTTTGCGGTTGCAGCTCCTAGACTGTGGAACAGCATCCCTCTCCCGATCAGAACTGCCCCCTCCATCGACTCCTTTAAGTCCAGGCTCAAAACATATTTCTACTCCCTAGCGTTTGAGGCTCATTGAGGAGGCGCTGTGAACTGTTTGCGTGCTACTGTATGTTTTCATTTTTTTTTCTATTGGAACCTAATCAAATGTACAGCACTTTGGTCAACGTGGGTTGTTTTTAAATGTGCTATACAAATAAAATTGACTTGACTTGACTTGACTTGACATATTTACAATGTTACAGTTCCCCCCCTCCCCCCCACATACACACATAGTACACAAACACAAAAACACCACATCACAACTACAATTAAGACAACAAAAACAACAAAAACACAAAGACAAATGGACTGCAGGTAAGCCGCAGCTGCTAGGGCAGCGCCGCCATCTTCGCATATAGACGATGAGGTCGAGAGATAAAGAGCAATGAATAAAAGATATGCAAAAAAGTAACGATAAAGGAAACAGGCCATTGTTAGCTGTTTGTTGGGTGAACAAACACGCATCTGCAGTTCCTTCCTGTACAGTTCGATTGCTGTTTAATGGGTTCCATTGTTGCCTGAAGGTTAAAAGAAGGGAGAGCTTTTATTCCCTCAGCCTTGGCAATGATGGAACGGACACCTGGTATGAAAGGTCAGTATTTTTACGGAAGCTTTTATAACCTCGGGTTATTTCAAAGGGCTTTCCAGGCTGTGACCTACATTTGCAGTCAACGCTGGACTGGAGCAGATCATGTAACTGGAGTGTGAATAACTTCGTGTCTGATGAACTGAATGCTCCTTATTCACAAAATGCTGGAGTAACTCAGCAGGTCAGGCAGCTTCCCAGGAGAGAAGGAATGGGCGACGTTTCGGGTCGAGACCCTTCTTCAGACTGATGTCAGGGGGGCGGGACAAAGGAAGGATATAGGTGGAGACAGGAATGCTCCTGGCCCTTTTCGATAACAATCCTGGCCATTCCACTTCTATACCGTTTATTTTACACACAGATATTGCAGCTAACTGTTTGACATGAAATCTGTATAATCTATGATGGGATCATATTTGTTTAATCTTTGTTCAAAATCTGTAGATTATGAACGCTACTGTAAAATACTGAGCTCCCATTTTTTGGGGATATGCAGGGAATAGAGGGATAAGGATTATGTGCAGGCAGTTAAGAGTTGGCATCATTATCAGCACAGACCTTGTTGATTGAAGGGCCTGTTTCTGTACTGTACTGCTCTGTGTTCAATGTTCTATAATTGGTGATTACTCTACTGGTGTCTATCTCAAATTGTTGCCTATATATAAGTGAGTATCAATGAGTGTTTACAATCAGCAAAATAGAGGAAAAGTCTCAGGAGGCTTCACAGTTAATTAATTATTGAGTCTTCATTAGCTTTGACAAATGGTTCTGATCAGCAAATTACTGGGGGAATTTAACCATTTCCATAAAGTTGCATAGTTGTTGCACTCAGGATATTATGCCAGTATGAATTCACAATGGCCACATGCGCAAGTTAATATTTTTTAATATAAAAATTAAAAGGGTTATGTCCAAAGGATTGTTCCTGCTTGAAGCAATTTAGCTTCCTTTGTTCAACAGTCAAATTTATATTATATTCTCCAGCATACTATGGGAGATTAGGGGAGATCAGATGGTATTTTTTAAAAGAATAAACTCATTTTGGATCATAGGTATCAAAAAATGCTGGAGTAATTCAGCAAGTCAGGCAGCATCTAGGAGAGAAGGAATAGGTGACGTTTCGGGTCGAGACCCTTCTTCAGACTTCAGACTGAAAAATACTGACAGTTTGGATCATTACACATATCTGAGAGTATACATATCTCAGCTGTAATCTTGGTTTAATTACAATTATATATTTGTTTAATGCTACTTCCATAATGCTTGAAGGTGGGAGAGTTGGCAATCAGCTGAGATTCTCAGATTTATATTGGTTATACATATTATATATCTCTCTCAAAAAAATATTTAGGTTATTTCAGTTGATAGATGAAATTATGACATTTGAGTTAATGGCATTTCTTGCCATTTAATATCTTGTCACTTTGATAAAGTGCGTTACAAAAATTAAAACAAACTTGGAAGTGCTAAAATAAAAGAGTTATTGCAAGGAAATCCATCATGCATGTGCCAGTCTCCAATGTAAGGTTAATGAGCTGGGGAGCCATCAGGTGTAATCAATATACTAAAACTCTCGTTTGTTTGTTTGTTTGTGATTGAACTTCAGCCAAAACAGTACACGATAGTGCGACAATTTTAGGCCCACCTTACTCACCGTCGTCGCTTTAATGGTAATGCAAGTAGTTTTATTGAAATTGGTGTTATATTTTTAAAGTTATTCACATTTTAAAGTTTAAATCTATCTCCTAGGGAGGGAGAGAGGGGGGAAGGAGGGGGGAGGGGGAAAGGGGAGGGGGAGGAGGGGAGGGGGAGGAGGGAAGGGGGGAGGAGAGGGTGCTGCACCAATGCAGGAGAGGTTTGGGCCCAACGGGTCCACTTGGTCTAGTTTTATATAAACATTTCCACCTCCATCTGCAGGAGACTGTTAGTGTACCCTTAAGAAACAAGGAACATAATAAATACATTATATATTTTATGAGTCTCGATTATATCCAGTATTATTTATGTGTACATAATTTAAACGTATTTCTACAGTACTCAGTGTAAAAAATAATCTAAATAAACATTTTAATATCATTGATCTTAAAAAAATGTTTAGTCTTTTATGCAGGTATTTTTAAATATAAATGTACTTCTGTAGCGACCATAGAGAATGGTCCAGGTCGTCGAACCCTCAGATTGGCCAGTGAGGTCACGTGTGAACGCGACCATGGGGATTGGTCCAGGGAGCGACATCGCTGATTGGCCAGCATGGTCATGTGCGCTTTTGGCGCCCGAAATGTTCAGTTCGGCGAAGTCTTCGAAGAAGACAGTAAGTTTTTGATGTTTGTCCTTTACCTTGTTGTTTAACTCTGTATTCGAATATTGCGGCTGCAATAAACTTCTTCTACAACCAACAAGTTTTCGGACTCGCCATATTGGTGACCCCGACGTGATCTGGACGATCACCGACTATGCAGGGACACGACGCCTCGTTGTTGATTGCCGCGCCTGGCACACCGGAGTTAAGCGCGGTAAGCGTTCACCTTCCGTTGTTTTGGACACATTCACCGCAATCTTGGTTTGTCCACACCGAAGCTCAATTTCATATAAAGATATCGGACGACTCGACGATGTATTACTACCTCGTCAGCGCTCTATCACCGGAGACGACCACACGCGTGATGCGGTTCATCGTTAATCCACCTGCGGAAAACAAGTACGAGGCCATGAAGAAAGTGTTACTGCGAACCTTCGGGTTTAATAGGCATGATTGCGCTGCAAGACTTCTGCACCTACCGGACCTCGGAGATCGACGGCCTTCCGTTCTCATGGCCGAAATGATGATGCTAGCCGGTGAGCATACGGATTGCCTTATGTTCGAACAGGCATTCCGAGAGAAGCTTCCTGAGGATGTCCGACTGCTGCTCACGGATTGTTCTTTTAAGGACCCCGAAGCATATGCAGCGAAAGCGGACGCGCTCATAGCGGCTAAAAACAAGGCAAGCGGTTCGATCAACAAGGTCTCGACATCAGTGACCACGCCACAGCGACATCAAGATGGCGCCGCGTCTCCCGCCATTTCTCCGAAAGCCCGCCAAAAAGATCCGCACAAGCGCGGCTGGTGCTATTATCACCTACGATGGGGTAGCGAATCCCGCAACTGCCGCTCACCTTGTACCTTCGCGGGAAATGCCTCGGCCGATCGTACATAGGGGCAGTTACGATTGGCCAGAACCGACGCCTCTACGTCCATGATCGATTCACGGACACAGAATTTTTGGTGGACACGGGAGCCATCGTCAGTATAGTGCCGCCGACCGACCTCGAAACCAGAACGGGTAAGACAGGTCCCACCCTCATCGCGGTTAATGGCAGCCCCATTCGCACTTTCGGTATACGGAAGATGTCCCTTGTGTTAGGCCTCCGCACGTACGAATGGCCATTCATCATAGCCGACGTCAGACAAGCGATCCTGGGCGCAGATTTTCTCTGGGCTTTTTCACTGGTCCCTGATGTCCGCGGTAACGACCTCCGACCCTCCGCCGGAGAGGAGCCCGTCGCTCCGACAATCGCCTCCCCGCCCAGCCCTACTGTCCAGGCCGTCGTCGCGGCCCCTGACTCGTATGCTGAGATCCTGGCGGAGTTTCCAGAGCTGCTCATCCAACGTTTTGACACGCCTTCGGCCAAGCACGGCGTGGTCCATCACATCCGCACCGAGGGCCCTCCCGTTTTCGCTCGGGCCAGGAGACTACCGCAAGACAAACTGGTGGTGGCACGGGCGGAATTTAGGAAGATGGAGGAAATGGGAATTGTCCGTCAGTCCGACAGCCCGTGGGCCTCGCCGTTGCATATGGTCTCCAAGGCATCTGGGGGGTGGAGACCATGTGGCGATTATCGGCGTCTCAATGCTGTCACCACGGCTGATCGCTACCCCATACCGCACCTACAGGACTTTTCGTCTGGGCTGGAAGGAGCGGTGGTGTTCTCCAAAATCGATTTGGTGCGAGGATACCACCAGATTCCGGTGCAACCGGAGGACATACAGAAAACTGCAACGATTACTCCGTTCGGGTTGTTTGAATGGTTGCGTATGCCTTTCGGTTTAAAGAACGCGGCACAGGCTTTCCAACGACTGATGGACCGTGTGGGTCGGGGTTTACCCTTTTTGTTTATTTATTTAGATGACATCCTGGTCGCCAGCCCCTCAGTGCAGGAACACCAGGTCCACTTGCGGACTGTGTTCCAGCGGCTCCAAGACCACGGGCTCATTATCCAACCCTCCAAGTGTCAATTCGGCCTCCCTTCTCTTGATTTTCTAGGGCACAGAATTACCCCTGCCGGCGCCTCCCCTTTGCCCGAGAAGGTGGAGGCTATCCGGGCATTTCCCAGGCCCACCACAGTAAAAGGACTACAGGAGTTCGTAGGCATGGTTAACTTCTACCATAGGTTCGTTCCGGCAGCTGCGCGGGTCATGCGCCCGCTCTTCCAGTGCCTTGCGGGAAAACCGGTAGAGTTGATATGGTCCCCGGCCGCAGAGTCGGCTTTTACAGCAGCTAAGGCAGCATTAGCAGACGCCACCATGTTGGTCCACCCGAGCCCCTCCGCCCCCACGGCCCTGACGGTTGACGCCTCTGACGTGGCGGTGGGCGGGGTCTTGGAGCAGCAGGTCGGTGGCCGTTGGCAGCCCTTGGCGTTTTTCAGCCGGCAACTAAATTCGGCTGAGCTGAAGTATAGCGCATTTGACCGAGAGCTTCTGGCCCTCTATTTAGCTGTTCGTCATTTCAGGTATTTCCTTGAGGGCCGCCCATTTGTGGCCTTTACGGACCACAAACCATTAACATTTGCATTTTTCAAATTGTCTGACCCATGGTCGGCCCGCCAGCAGCGGCACCTGACTGCTATCTCTGAATTTACCACCGATGTCCGTCATGTCGCGGGTAAGCTTAATGCCGTTGCTGACGCCCTGTCTAGACCTGCTTTTTCCCCTATTTCGGCGGTGGACTGCGAGGTGGATCCCCAGGAGCTTGCGGAGGCGCAGCTTCTAGCGGATACTGCTTCGGCTTACCAGTCCACCACTTCGGGATTGAAGTTGGCTCAGGTAGCCTGCGGGTCGGAAGGCACGAAAGTCTGGTGCGATGTTTCTCTTCCCCGTCCCAGGCCGGTAGTACCGCCCTCCCTTCAGCGCCGGGTTTTTGATGCCATTCATGGGCTGGCGCACCCGTCCATCCGCTCCACCTCTGCTTTGGTAGCAGCTCGGTTTGTCTGGCATGGCCTACGGAAACAGGTAGCGGGTTGGGCGCGTTCCTGCGTTCCCTGTCAGACCGCTAAAGTCCAGCGCCATGTCCAGCCCCCCGTACAGGATTTCGAGGTCCCAGCAGTTCGTTTTTTCCACATCCACGTGGATTTAGTCGGGCCTTTGCCTTCCTCCCGGGGCTACACCCACCTCCTCACGGTGGTGGATCGGTTCACCCGGTGGCCAAAGACTTTCCCATTGTCTGATATTTCGTCAGCGTCTTGTGCCAGGACTTTGGCCCTCCATTGGGTAGCTCGTTTCGGGGTCCCGGCAGTTATTACCACTGACAGGGGGACGCAGTTCACTTCGTCCCTCTGGGCCGCGCTCGCAGAACTGTACGGTTCCAAGTTACAACCCACTACTGCATATCACCCCCAGGCAAATGGACTTGTAGAAAGGTTCCACCGTCAACTTAAGGCGTCCCTCAGAGCAAGGCTTGAAGGCCCGGACTGGGTAGACCAGCTCCCCTGGGTTCTTCTGGGCATCCGGACTGCTCCTAAGCTAGATCTCGGTGCGTCGTCCGCGGAGCTAGTATATGGTTCGACACTTCGAGTACCCGGAGATTTGTTTCCGGACCCTTCAGACCAGCTGCCTGCAGTCCCATCAGTTTTAGCATCTCTCCGGGCATGGGTGGGTTCCCTGGCTCCAGTTCCGACTTCACGTCATGGGTGTCCCATGGTACATGAACCGCCTTCCCTGAAGGACTGTGAGTTTGTTTTTCTGCGAAAAGATTCCCATCGCGCCCCGTGCCAGAGGGTCTATCAAGGGCCGTTCCGGGTTTTGCGTAAGGGAACGGCTACCTTCACCTTAGACATGTGCGGTAAGAGTGAGCTCGTCTCGGTGTCCCGGCTCAAACCTGCACACTTGGATCCAGATCAACCAGTCCTGGTCGGCCAAACCCCCAGGAGAGGCCGACCTCCGTTAGTTCCGCTCAGTCCAGGACCCCCCGTTCCGGCAGTTCCTCCAGGACCCCCCGTTCCGGCAGTTCCTCCAGGACCCCCCGTTCCGGCAGTTCCTCCAAGTCCGGAACCCCCGGCTCCTGTGGTTCAGGCTGCCCCTCTCCGTGCTCGTTATGGTTGCGAAATCCGGCTCCCTGCTAGGTTCCGTACCTCGGGTTCTGGGGGGGGTCATGTAGCGACCATAGAGAATGGTCCAGGTCGTCGAACCCTCAGATTGGCCAGCGAGGTCACGTGTGAACGCGACCATGGGGATTGGTCCAGGGAGCGACATCGCTGATTGGCCAGCGTGGTCATGTGCGCTTTTGGCGCCCGAAATGTTCAGTTCGGCGAAGTCTTCGAAGAAGACAGTAAGTTTTTGATGGTTGTCCTTTACCTTGTTGTTTAACTCTGTATTCGAATATTGCGGCTACAATAAACTTCTTCTACAACCAACAAGTTTTCGGACTCGCCATACTTCAGTGTTTGATTTTTCCATTTATATTTCTCATATTCAAACTTTCCTTTCAATATATAACTCGTGTTGTGACTTTGGGGATGAGAGGAAATAGGTAATTGGCCCGAAAGTGAACTTGAAGTTCATAATCAACTCTGATCCCATTATAGACAGTACCAACAAGGAATTGCAGATGCTGGTTTACAAAAAAAAGACACACATGTGCTGGCGTAGTTCAGCATCTCTGGAAACAGGGATCGGTAACATTTCGGGTTGGGACCCTTCTTCAGACTGGCTTTATAGGTTTGCGTGTGTTATTGTCACTATACCTCGGTACAGTGAAAAGCTTTCTTTTGCAAGTTATTCAATCAAATCAGATAATACTATACATAAATACAATCAAGCCAAACTCAAGTGCAATCGGTAGACTGAAGGGAAAGATACAGAGTGCAGAATACAGTTCTTAACATTGTAGCACAACAGTTCCATAGTCAAAAACCAAAGTCTACAATGGGGTAGAAGTGAATCTGACAGTAGCCTAACTTATGGAAGGACCATCCAGAAGCTTGATAACGGAGAGGAAGAGGCTGTTCCTGAATCTTCCCTAGATATACACTTTCAACCTTCTAAGTTTTGCCCCATTGGTGGAGGGAGAAGGTATAACCAGGGTGGGAAAGGTCTTTGATTAGGAAGGAAATCTGAAGAAGGGTCTTGACCCGAAACATCACCCATTCCTTCTCTCCAGAGATGCTGCCTGACCCGCTGAGTTACTCCAACATTTTGTGTCTATCAAAGGTGGCTACTTTCCTGAAAGTGCAGGAATGTAGATGGAATCAGTGGTGGTGGGAATCTGGTCTGAATGATGAATAATTATAACTTGCAGCAATAGTTTTGCAAACTTCTGGCCAAGTCCCGTCCAGGAATCTTGCATATGCTAGTCCGCAGCGGCCCCTCGCGGTCGGGGGTGGGAACTTTCCGCCCGAGGATCTCCGGACCGAGCCGAGCTCTAGGCCGAGGATCTCCGGACCGAGCCGAGCTCTAGGCCGAGGATCTCCGGAGGGAGCCGAGCTCTGGGCCGAGGATCTCCGGACGGAGCCGAGCTCTAGGCCGAGGATCTCCGGACGGGAGCCGAACTCTAGGCCGAGGATCTCCGGCGGGAGCCGAACTCTGGGCCGAGGATCTCCGGACGGGAGCCGAGCTCTAGGCCGAGGATCTCCGGACGGGAGCCGAACTCTAGGCCGAGGATCTCCGGCGGGAGCCGAACTCTGGGCCGAGGATCTCCGGACGGGAGCCGAGCTCTAGGCAGAGGATCTCCGGACGGAGCCGAGCTCTAGGCCGAGAATCTCCGGCGGGAGCCGAGCTCTAGGCCGAGGATCTCCGGACGGAGCCGAGCTCTAGGCCGAGGATCTCCGGACGGAGCCGAGCTCTAGGCCCCGATCGGCGGCCGCGTCGTCAGGAGGTGAGAGGTGAGACTGGAGCGTCCCTGGGAGAAGATGGCGGCTTGGTGAAGGCAGTCGGACCGACAAGGGGCTTCTTGCCTTCCTTCGGGTTTCTGCGGCGGGTAACCTGGTCGAGGGAGAGCGAGGAGATGGCGGAGATGGCGCTGGAGGAGCTGGGCAAGCTCGAGTACCTGTCACTGGTCTCCAAGGTCTGCACCGAGCTGGACAACCACCTGGGCATCAACGACAAGGACCTGGGTGAGGAGCCGCGCCGGCCGTCCTTCCCCCATCTCCCCTTCTCTCAGAGTCAGAGTCAGACACCAAATACACTTCAGTCTGAAGAAGGGTCTCGACCCGAAACGTCACCCATTCCTTCTCTCCTGAGATGCTGCCTGACCTGCTGAGTTACTCCAGCATTTTGTGAATAAACACCAAATAAACTTGTTCTTTTTCCCAACTCGTCCAAGATGCCTCATCTCAGCCAGTCACATTTGTCCCCCCCCCCCTCCATATCCTTCTAAATCTGCCCCTCTGATCAGTCATTTTCACACCTTGTCCTTCCATATCTCTGTGTCTTCCCCTACCCTGACTCTCAGTCTGAAGAAAGGTCTCGACCCGAAACGTCACCCATTCCTTCTCTCCAGAGATGCTGCCTGTCCCGCTGAGTTACTCCAGTATCATGTGTCTATCTTTGGTGTAAACAAGCATCTGCGGATCCCTCCTACACTTCAAATCTTTTCTGTCTAAGTACCTGTCCAAATGTCATTTACATGTTGTTATAGTACCTGTCTGAACTACCTCCTCTGGCATCCTGTTCATTTTACGTGTCAAAAACACCTTAACGAAACAAGAATTACAAGTTTAACATTGAAACTTTGATTAGTAAACTCTTTACTAATTGAGAAGGATGCCATATCCCTCTAAACCTTTCCTATGAGACCTTGTCCCTGTCTCAGCCTCCTGTACTCCAATGAATAAACTCATAGCCTGTCCAACCTCCCTTTAAAGCACACACCCTAGAGTCCTGGAAACATCCTCGTAAATCTTCTCTGCACTTTTTCTAACTTAATGGCATCCTTCCTATAGCAGGCTAGCCAAAACTGAACACAATACTGCAAATAACATAATGTCCTAACATTTATACTGAATACCCTAATAGATGATGGTCAATGTACTAACAGCCTTCTTTACCACCTTACTTACTTGTGATATTACTTTCAGGGAACTATATACTTCTACTCCTAGAACAGTCTGAAGAAGGGTCTCGACCCGAAACATCACCCATTCCCTCCTAGATGCTGCCTGACCTGCTGAGTTACTCCAGCATTTTGTGATACCTTCGATTTGTACCAGCATCTGCAGTTATTTTCCTACTCCGAGAACATTGTGCTCTACAGCACATCCAAAGGCCCTATCATTGTGAATGTCCTGCCCTGGTTTGACTTTCCAAAATGAAACACCTCACACTTATCTGCATTAAACTCCATTAGCCATTCCTCAACCTACTTGCCTAGCTGATCAAAATCCTGCTGTAATTTTTGATAACCAGCTTCACTGTTTACTATACCAATTACATTTGTATACATGCAGACTTACTAATCATATCTTTGAGCAGGAGATTAGTATAAATTTATACTGATTAGCTAATTAATTTATTGCATCGTATGGAAGACGCATTCCCAATCTCGTTGTACCCCTGTACAATGACAATAAAGATATATTGTATTGTATTGTTTATCTTGGCATCATGTTTGGCCAGGACATTGTGGGCCTGAGGGCCTTTTCTAAGCTGTACTATTCTATATAGTTAGAACATTTCGTCCAAGTAACTTCCAAGAACAACAACTGGTGGAAGAAAATGTTGGAAATGCTTAGTAAGTCGGGCAGCATCTGTGGAGAGAGAAACAGTCAATATTTACTGGTCATGGAGACAGGCCCTTCAGCCCACAGATTTCACAGCAACCACATTTTAACCTAATCCTTCCCTTTTCCATTTTATTGTCCTTCCATTCCCACTCCCTCCCCACCAAATTTTACCACTCATCTACACAATAGGTAAAATTGTACAATTCACAGTGATCAATGGAGAGAAAAATAGAGGAAGAGGCAAGGGTATCTCAAAAGCCACTTTGTTAAGGGCCGAAAGACTCTTTGCATGCTACCTGACCAGCTGAGTGTTTCTCACTTTATTTCTGATTTCCTGCATCTGCCGTTTTTTTACAAACATTTTTTATTGTTGAGCCAGAGTTTGCCAGGAGTTTGCAGAAAGAGGTTTTGAGCACATCCTTCAGTTAATTCCTCTGGCAGTACTACCCGCTGCACCATGCTACTTGGGAATCCGCATGTTTAAGAAGATGGTACAATTTGCAAGGAGGAACTAAAGACTGCAGATGCTGGAATCTGCAGCAAAAACAAAGAGGGCACCTCAGGGCGGCACAGTTCCGCAATGGAAGAATTGCTAACTTTCAGGGCCAGAGACCCGAGTTCGATCCTGACTACAGGTGTTGTCTGTATGGAGTTTGTACATTCTCCCTGTTACCACGTCGATTTTCTCCAGGTGCTCCTGTTTCCTCCCACATTCAAAAGACATGCAGGTTTGCAGGCCAATTGGCTTCTGTAAATTATCCCTAGTGTGAAGGATTGAACGTGTGTATGGTTGATCATTGGTTGGTTTGGACTCAGTAGGCCAAACGACCTGTTTCCATGCTGTATCTCAAAACGAAAAACCTGGAGGAACTCATTGGGTCAGGCCACATCTATGCAGGGCAATAGGCAGAGCACAAGAGACTTCAGATGCGAGAATCTACAGCAAAACTGCAGATGCTGGAAATATGAATCAAGGCCTCGATGAAGGGTCTCAACCCAAAACATCGTCTGTCCTTTCCCTCCTTCGATGTTACCTGACTTGCTGAGTTCCATCATCTGCCCTGTTCTCCTTTAGCACAATTTGCAGTGTGAATGTCCCAGAAAGGCCACTGAGTAAGAAGGTCGTAGTTGACAGAGATCTGAGCACAAATCTAGGTCTCCAGCCCGGCCGTGTGGTGTCTAGAGAATGTTGCACCGGTGAAAGTCTTTCATTCGGGTGATGACACCCTGGCTTTTACTGCCCCTCAGATGCTGAAGATTCCTTAACATTATTTCAGAGAAGATTAGCGGAATCATTCCTGATGTTCTCATCAATATTTGTCATTCAACCAACGTCACTGAGTTCAGATTAGTTTGTTGCTGATTTTTGTGGGACTTTGGGTGCTGTTGGCATCTATATTTGTGACAATAGCTACCCTTCAGAAAATAGTTAATTGATTGTGTAGTGTTTTGCCGCATTAGCTTGTTACGTTTTGAATGAAAGTTTGCTTTTTCCTTGGATTCGATATTAGGGAGAGAATCAATAAAGATCATCATTGTTTCTTCATAATAAAATTATTATTATTTTGTGTTTTCAAACATAAGGATAAATGTGATTTGCTTCCAGTTAAATGTGTGCAATATAAAATGTTGGATTTTTTAATGTTATGTTGGTTTTCTGTTTCCAGCTGAATTTATCATCGATTTGGCTGAGAAGTACATCACTTTTGATACTTTTAAAGGAGCACTGCTAAAGAATGGAGCTGAGTTCACGGTAAGGTCCATACTGGCCAATTATATTGATCAGTCTGAAGAAGGGTCTCGACCCGAAACGTCACCCATTCCTTCTCTCCAGAAATGCTGCCTGACCCGCTGAGTCACTCCAGCATTTTGTGTCTACCTTCGATTTAGACCAGCATCTGCAGTTTTCTTTCCCATAATTATAATCTGTTCCTTACTTATATAGCAATCCCTTTTGCCCAAAGGAATTGCAGATGTTCCACAAATCCCCAAGATAATCTGACAAAAAGGGTCTGTTTTGAACTGTCCTTAATCAACACATCTTCCCACCTGTCCGCCCTTTACTGAGACACTAAAATATATTTTTTGGATGCAAGCATTAGTGAAACAGAGTACATTGTATAGTTTGAACATGTTTGATATTTCAAATTCAAGAGTCAAGGGTGTTTTATTGTCATATGTCCCAGATAGAACAATACAATTCTTACTTGCAGCAGCACAACAGAATTTGAAAACATAGTACACTGTAAACAATATAATAAGTGTGAGAAAAAAAATGTTCAGTGTGTATATCAGATACATATATATTTACACACACACGCGGACATACATACACACAAAAAAATACAATAAAAGTCTATGTAGCTTATTTGAGGTTGTAGTGTTTAATAGCCGAATAGCGGTAGGGAAGAAGCTGTTTCTGAACCTGGACGTTACAGTTTTCAGTCTCCTGTACTTTCTTCCCGATGGCAGGGGTGAAATGAGTGTGTGGCCAGCGTGGTTGGGTCTCTGATAATGCTGGCTGCCTTTTTGAAGCATTCTGGAAAATCCCATTGATGGTGGGGAGGTCAGAGCCGGTGATAGACCGGGCAAACCATCAGGTCCAGACCCTTTCTGAGGGTTCACCCCCCTCCCGCCCCGAAGGATCTGACGTCACCCTCTGTAACTCTGACTGTAAGTCCAGAGCCCCCATACGTTTTTATCTCTGTTTGCTAGATGTCAGTTATCATTTCCGCTCTCTGGTGTTTTCACTGTTTGAGGCATTCTGTTTGTTTAGGTATCTTGCATCTAGAATTGTTAGGAAATATGAGTAAAACGTAAAATGGTATAAATCTCAAATGTAAATAGAAAAATGTTAAAGATAAGTCAGTATTTGAAAGACCAATGACCATTTTAATTTTTGGAATAGAATTGGAGCACTGGTAAAGGGACTTCATCTAAAATATTAATTGTTTTGATGCCCAGTTTGTATTTTCAACATGGTCAGCCAAATGTTAGAGTGGAACAAAAACAGAACACTCTACAACTCAATGGGTCAATCAGCATCTATCAAGTCAAAAGGTGGAAGTTGACCTTTCAGGTTGAGACCCTGTATTACGATTGAGAGGCCATAGGAAAGGTTGCCACCACATAGCGATGGTAGGGGATTAGATAGGTGATGAGTAGAACCAGATGGGGAGGGGATGATTTGCAGATGGAACCATGTGTGCAGGAAGGAAGTGCAGATGCTGGTTTAAACCGAAGATAGACACAAAAATCTGGAGTAACTCAGCGGGACAGGCAGCATCTCTGGAGAGAAGGAATGGGTGACGTTTTGGTCTCGACCAGAAACGTCACCCATTCCTTTTCTCCAAAGATACAGCCTGTCCCGCTGAGTTACTCCAGATTTTTGTGTCTATCTTTAGCAGATAGAACCAGGTGTGGCAAGAGGATGGGGGGATGAACGAAGGGATAAGAAAACCGGATGGACCGGTGCATCTGTATGGGAGGTGAGCACACAGTATGGGTAGCCTGAAAATTAGAAAATTCACTATTAATACCAATGGGTTGCAACTGACCCAAAGTGGAAGGTGAGATGTTCTTTCAATTTGTGTTTGGCCTCTCCACGGCAATGGCAATACACTGGGAATCTTTCCTCTTTCCTCTGTCCTGCTATCTCGACCCAAAACGTCGATCTGCAGCTTTGCCTCCACAGATGCTGATTGACCTGCCGAGTTCTTCCAACCTTCTGTTTTTGTTCTAGATTCCAGCATTTGCAGTCTCCTATGTCTTCATTAACATACATGTGTTATACTGATGTTAAGTGTAATTCCCCCCAAATTAAGTTTTATTGTGGATTCTAATTCTTCGTACTGAGTAATGTTCATAACGTTTGTTGTTTTTCTAGGATTCACTCATCAGCAATTTGTTACGTCTTATACAGACTATGCGACCTCCAGCCAAACCATCAACGTCCAGCAAATGTAAGGAATGCAGCATGTTCCTTTTGTACACACACATAGTGGATTGGATTTTCATAGAATCATTGAATTTCCAAACACAAAAAGAGGCCATACAGCCATCCCAGCTGCACTGACTCCCTGAAAAGCTGTTCACTTTTCTCATTTCTTTTTCAATCTCAATGTTGAGCAAAACACACAGTGCTGGAGAAACTTAGCATTTCAACGGCATGTGGGGAAAATGTACGTACGATGTTTCGAATCTGGAACCCTTTATCGACTGATAGGATAGGGGAAAGAAAGCTGAAAAAGAGAGGTGGGGGTGGGACGAAGCCCGGCAAGTGACAGGTGGATACATATGGGGGGGCGCGGGGGGGGGGGGGATGATTGGTAGATGGGTAAAGTAAGTGACGCAGGCTACAGGAGACAAAAAAGTGTTAGGAAAGGAAAGAAGAGGAGGAGTGAAATGTAAAGCAGGAGGGAGAACGAGGGATAAATGGGAAATGTGGGACTCCAGGATATGAGATGAGCATATGGGGAAGCGTGAAAGAGCAATGTGACTGGGGGGGGGGGGGGGGGGTGTTAAAGATAATGTGTGCCCCGAGGGGGGAATGGGAGGAGGCAGGGGAAAGGGAGAGATATTCTTAACGTTTTTTTTAACATTATTATTGTTTATGTAATTCATTCTTGAATTTTCTTGTTTTTTTTCCACAGCGGAATTACCAAAACAAAGATCAGAAAAGGAGAAGATGAAAGAGTTATACCCTGCCCTTTGCATGCCGGATAACCTTTCAAAAAGGGTAAGTTTGACATTTACTTCTCTCCGAGATCCCTTAATGGAAATTTAATTTCTGTTGTTTATCAGTCTATAACTTCTCTCTCATTTAGCTGAGATTGTAACATTCATTTGAGGATAACGTTGCTCAACAGGGTACTGATTGAGAATGATCAGCCATGATCACATTGAATGGCGGTGCTGGCTCGAAGGGCCGAATGGCCTCCTCCTGCACCTATTGCCTATTGTCTATTGTCTAATTTTCATCTTTGAATGGAAATTGAAACAAGAAATATTGGACGTGGACAGGGTTGGTATTTGAGAGAGAAAACGCATAAATATTTGAGGGTGGCTTTTCATCAGAGCAGAGTTTGGATTTGAAATGCTTCTTATTTCTTTACTCAGTCCACTTATCTCATTCTCAAATCAGACAGTCGACATCTTAGGTATTTTGAAGGAGTTTATGGAATATTACTAATATATTGTGCTAATATTATTATTGATATAGTACTAGATTTACAAAAATTGAAGCTATAGTCTTTGCTTTTGAGTCATCTTGGCTTTGTTTCTTGGGCATAATTTTAGACTAAGCTCTCTCTCATGCAATGTTACTGGAGAAGTGTCTGAATGCCAGAGGTTAAGGGGACACCTAATGGAAGTATATAAAATTATGAGAGGGATAGATAGGGTGGACAGTCATCACCTTTCTCCCAGTATGGAAAAATCAAACACTCGAGGGCATAGCTTTAAGGTGAGAAGGGCATAGTTTAAAGGAGATATGCAGGAAGACATTTTTTACACAGAAGGTGATGAGTGTCTGGAACGCGCTGCCAGAGTGATAGAGGCAGATGCGATAGTGGCATTGAAGAGGCTTTTGAATGGGTATATGGATATACAAGGATTGGAGGTATAAGGAGTATGCATAGATAGATAAGAGATGGTCTTGACATCATGTTCAACTGAAGAAGCCTGTTCTTCAGCTGAACTGTTCTATTTAAGTCAAATTGTTGTTTTTTTTGGTGTTCACAAATAAAATCATTGGAGTAATCCCTGCATTTAATGGTATTCTATAAATGCAACATCTGCCTGCACAATAGGTCCAAACGATACAACATTCTGTATGAATCGTGGAAAGGTGTTCTCCCATAAAAATCTTGTGGGGTACCACAAGGCTCGGTGCTGGGACCGCAGCTATTTACAATATACATTAATGACGTGGATGAAGAGATTAAAAGTACCATTAGCAAATTTGCAGATGATACAAAGCTGGGTGGTAGTGTGAGCTGTGAGGAAGATGCTATGAGGTTGCAGGGTGACTTGGACAGGTTGTGTGAGTTAGCGGATGCATGGCAGATGCAGTTTAATGTGGATAAGTGTGAGGTTATCCACTTTGGTGGTAAGAATAGGAAGGCAAATTATTATCTGAATGGTGTCAAGTTAGGAAAAGGGGACGTACAACGATATCTGGGTGTCCTAGTGAATCAGTCACTGAAAGGAAGCATGCAGGTACAGCAGGCAGTGAAGAAAGCCAATGGAATGTTGGCCTTCTTAACAAGAGGAGTTGAGTATAGGAGCAAAGAGGTCCTTCCGCAGTTGTACAGGGCTCTAGTGAGACCGCACCTGGAGTACTGTGTGCAGGTTTGGTCTCCAAATAACAGAGTATAACAGAGCTTTATTTGTCGTTCGGTACCGAAGTACCGAACGAAACTACATAGCAGTCATAGAAAAAAAAAGAACACAAGACACATAGCCCCAACACAAACGTCCATCACAGTGACTCCAAACACCCCCTCACTGTGATGGAGGCAACAAAACTTCCACTCTCTTCCCCACGCCCACGGACAGACAGCTCGTCCCCGACCGACCCGCACAGTCCCCGCAAGGGGATGGAAGTCCCCCCGGCCGAATCGCACCGGGCGCTGAAACGTCTCGCGGCCGAGCCGGGCGATGAAAGGCCCCGCGACCAAGCCTTGCGCAGCTAAGTCCCGTGGTCGAGCCGCACCGGGCGATGTAAAGTCCCGCAGCCGAGCCGCACCGGGCGATGTTAAGTCCCGCAGCCGAGCCGCACCGGGCGATGTAAAGTCCCGCAGCCGAGCCGCACCGGGCGATGTTAAGTCCCGCAGCCGAGCCGCACCAGCGATGAAAAGTCCCGTGGTCGAGCCGCACCAGCGATGTAAAGTCCCGCAGCCGAGCCGCACCGGGCGATGTTAAGTCCCGCGGCCGAGCTGCACCGGGCACTGTTAAGTCCAGCGGCCAAGCCGCACCGGGCGATGTAAAGTCCAGCGGCCGAGCCGCACCGGGCGATGTTAGGCCCCGCAGCCGAGCCGCACCCCGCGCCGTGAGGAAGAGAAAAGTTTCCCCCACCCCCCCCCCGCCACCCCCCACCCACACCACCACCCCCCACACATACACAACCAAAAAAAATACAAAAACCATCCCAACACCGACACAAAACAAAAAAAAAGGAAAAAAGACGAATAGACTGCTAGCGAGCCGCTGCCGTTAGGCGCCGCCACTTCCGCACATCTTATCGAAACATATAAGATTATTAAGGGGTTGGACACGTTAGAGACAGGAAACATGTTCCCAATGTTGGGGGAGAGCAGAACCAGGGGCCACAGTTTAAGAATAAAGGGTAGGCCATTTAGAACGGAGATGAGGAAGAACTTTTTCAGTCAGAGAGTGGTGAAGGTGTGGAATTCTCTGCCTCAGAAGGCAGTGGAGGCCAGTTCGTTGGATGCTTTCAGGAGAGAGCTGGATAGAGCTCTTAAGGATAGCGGAGTGAGGGGGTATGGGGAGAAGGCAGGAACGGGGTACTGATTGAGAGTGATCAGCCATGATCGCATTGAATGGCGGTGCTGGCTCGAAGGGCTGAATGGCCTACTCTAGCACCTATTGTCTATTGTCTATTTAGAACGGAGATGAGGAAAAACTTTTTCAGTCAGAGAGTTGTAAATCTGTGGAATTCTCTGCCTCAGAAGGCAATGGAGGCCAATTCTCTGAATGCATTCAAGAGAGAGCTAGATAGAGCTCTTAAGGATAGCGGAGTCAGGGGGTATGGGGAGAAGGCAGGAACGGGGTACTGATTGAGAATGATCAGCCATGATCACATTGAATGGCGGTGCTGGCTCGAAGGGCCGAATGGCCTCCTCCTGCATCTATTGTCTATTGTGTTATTCTGCATTTGAAGTACTCAGTTGTTAGAAACCAAGCCTGCTATTTGTTTTGCAGACTTTTATGGATGAATCTGATATGAAAGTGGCTGCAGATGCATTGAAAGAACTTGAGGCTTTGATGCCAACAAAGAATGATATCAAAAAAAGCAAACACAGGTATTTTTTGCAGTTTCCTTTCAAACGTTTCTTAATAACTTGCCTTTCTTAATTGATCAGGAGAAAAATACATCAAATTATGTGTAATAAGAGTACAGACTGAAGGTCCTAGGTCAGTTTACTGTTGTGCTGAGTACAGTAACAGTGGGGTAGCTACAGGTTTGTACCATGGAAGTTGGGCACTTGGGTAACAAGATGGAACTCAGCCAGGATTCCTGTTGTCTAGCGACTTTAGTCAAATAGTGTATTTTCAGTCATTGGGTGATGGTCAGTTTTCCACATTTGACTAAATGCCCTGCAGAGCATGAAGGTTAGTTCTCTGACACCTCCTCATATGGCCCTCTGGACCATTGGCCCAACTGCAAACATCAACCCATTGTCTCACAGGCAGGCTTTTCCCTGGTCCCAAGCAACTCATTTTCACCACAGATGTTTAATTCTACATCACCACCTCACTTCGGAATTGCATAAGGACTCATTAAACTAAGATCTTACCAGTTCTCCTTCACCATAACTCCATTTTTGCCTGGTTGAGCTCATTCTCATGAACAAGATCTCTTTTAACTCCACTCTCTTTAAATTATAGTTATTAAACAATAACAAAAAGTACAGTGACAGGCAGGGCACAAGCAGACATAGACGCAAAGTGCTGGAGTAACTCAGTGGGTCAGGCAGCATCTCAGGAGAAAATGCATAGATGACATTTCTGGCCGAGAAAAGCTTTACATTCATGGCAAACGCGGAACGTTGATGTGGGTGCAAAGGGGTACAAAGGTAAGACCTCTGTTGAGGTCATACCATTCTGAATAAGAAAGAGGGAGGTCAGAGGCGATGGTGAAACAGGTCAGGGGTGAAGGCTGGGGGCAGAGGTGAAAAGAGGCTTGGGCGAAGTGGGGGGGATGATGGGTCGTTCAGAGGGGAGTGGGGGTGTGAGGAGTGGTGTACAGGTAGGGGGTAGTTGGTGTAACCAGGTTAAAGGAGGGGAAAGGTTAGCAGGGCCCAGTGGTGCCATTTCTTGGAGTGTAGTTGATGCAAGTTTTAAGAATCTCACATCTTCTGGTGTGCTGTTACTGGGGTGACCTTAAAATGTAAATACATTCTGTTACAGTCCCAGTGGGTCAAGTGGCAAACCTGTGTTGTAAATCCCCATATAAATATGGATGACTCTAAATTGAAACCATTTCAGCATGTTCACCTTAAGGGCCTGCCCCACTTAGGCGATTTTAAGGCGACTGCCGGCGACTAGGATGTCGCCGACAGTTCGCCGGGGTGTCGCGGGCATGATCGTGAGGAATCTTCCAAAAATCGTAGTGGATCTCGGCGCGTCACTGAGAAAACATCCGGTTTGAAATTTCTCGGCGACAGCTGACTTGTCGGCAGGTATCGTAGCTTATTGCGGGCGCTTTCGCATGCTGTCCCCAGGTTTGCTAGGTTCTCTTAGATGCATTTAGAAGCACATAATATTAAAATAAGTAAAGTCATTTCAAAATACCATAAAATGCTTGTGTTTAACCAATTTATTTACCGTCAGGACATTTGACAGGTAGATTGGAGGCGACAGTTTGACGGTCAGGTAAGCGTGGGAATTTTCACGATGATTATGGCTATCAGCCATTACATTTAAAGTGGGCTCCAAACCCAGATATGCAACCCAGAAACCAGATATGCATCTCCCTTGCATTTTCAAAGAATGCCCACACACTTTTCACAAAAATCCACTTAACCACTTTTTAAATTATTTTTTTAAATACAGCTATTAGTAAACTGGAAGTAAATCCCGTTTATGCCTTGTTACAGTGAAGCTTGGTTTTTAAGTAACCCATACAAGGTGTTATAGTTCAAAACTCAAGTACTTACCGACTTTGTCAGTGATTTCAGTGAAAATCAGGACGCCGGAGAAGCATTGACAGCGTGGGAATTTTCGCGATGTTTCCGAAGATGGTGTAATCTCGACCTGACTCTGCATTGTCGTGGTCATTGTCGTCGGGTAAAATAAAATTTTGGCGATCTGCTACGACTTTGACAGTCGCCGGCAGTCGCCAAAAAAATCGCCTAAGTGGGACAGGCCCTTTAAGCACTTTGTTCACAAATGAAGTATAAATCGGTATGTGACCGGTGATCAATTGTTGGCCACCATAATGAAGTTTACGCTCATAAATATTACCTGTAATCTCAGAGATTTCCCCTCTCCAAGAAGGGGTTACACTGATTTTCCAACAAACTGGATTTGTAGTTGTTATTGGGATTAGCTACGTGAAAGAATAAATGTATATGTCGGACCTTTCTCATGTCTCCCTAATATTTTTCAATGTCCTTTCAACGTTGTCATGATTTATTTTAATTTATTAAGAGTGGAATTGCGTTTCTCATTCACAGCTCTCATGAAAAGGGAAGGAGAAGGAAAAGGAGTCGCAGTCATAGCCGAGACAGGGACCGAGACCGGAAGCGCCGACACAGGTCAAGGTCTAGATCACACTCCAGAGACCGAAACAAAGGAAATTCCAGCAGGCGGTCCAGAAGCAGAAGTCGGAGCCCGAGCCGAGATTATAAGGAACGTGTCAGAGTCAACGAGAAGAGCTCTGAGAAAAGGAAAGAAAGACATGTCGACAGGCCTCCACCTGAGGAGCCATCTGTGGGGGAAATATACAATGGCAAAGTCACGAGCATCATGCAGTTTGGATGTTTTGTACAGCTGGAGGGTCTGAGGTATGGTATAGCACTAAAGAAGCAATGGGTATCGTGGCAACAGTCTTAAAGCTTGAAAAAAAGGATGAGAATGATAGGAATATAGTTTTTTAAACTATGGGGGGGAAAAAAGAATCAAACATGTTGAGAAATGTTCAGAGATATTGACACCGACATTGTTAAGACACCACTCAGAACTTTCCTTTTCCATCAGTTTCCTGCATTTGTGTAAAATTTCCCAAATCACTTGAGAATTTAATTTCTGTCAAATAGTTTCTTACAGTTATCGCTGCAAGGAGAAGTGCTATCCTTTCATGTTTACTGCTCAGCCAATACTTCCCAAGTTCTGGTGGTGCAAGGAGACATCAGAAGTGCTTAGAACAATCAGAAGTGCTTTGTGAAATGACAACCACGTTGCCTCCTTGTTTACTCAGGATCATTAAAGTAATAGATTTTTAAAAAAATTATGCAAGAACTAATTCTTTAGAGCTGAGCTTTTCGTAGTGCCATGGTTCTTGTAATTTTATACATTTACAAGGCTCATAACTCCACAGAATTAATTTCTACTTGTAGTTTTTTTTGTTGCATTAACAATATTTTAGTTTGAGAAACATTGTCTTACAGTCAAAGCTTCTGGAGGGTACAGGGGGCTGCTGTTAGGGACTTTGGTGGGGAGATTGAGAGAGGGTAGAGTGAGAAATAAAGCATGCCATACTGTGACTGAAGTACATCAGGAAATTATAGAAGTCTATTTCTCTGCCATCTATTAAATCGGTTCTTGATATCATGACTGCAATACGGTGTTCTAGATTTCCATGCTTCCTGAAGCTTCATATTAGAAATTATAAAGGATTATGTAGATCATGTCTCTAATTATTATTACCAATTTATGGAAACACTTAAATTGCAAACCTACCTATTGATTTTTTATCTGTGTTTTTTATCTGTGTTTTTCTTGGATGTTCCAGATACCAGCCATTCTGCAGGTCTGCCAATGCATTAACTAATGCATTAACTGCTTAAAGAAATGTAGTTTTTCTGTTTTTATTTGAAAATATATCATGCGTATTGTATATAGATAGACATGTGTTAATCATTGCATAGTGGTCACTGTGCCAATAAATGTGTGTTTTAATTGCAATTTTGTTTTAAGAAAACGCTGGGAAGGCTTGGTACACATATCCGAGCTTCGTCGAGAGGGGCGTGTGGCAAATGTGGCTGATGTTGTCAACAAAGGTCAAAGAGTAAAGATTAAAGTGTTATCGTTCACTGGATCCAAAACAAGCTTGAGTATGAAGGTGATTACAAATAATTTCTAAATAAAACCCTTTGAGAGCAATATTTCAACAATGTTCAAAGCTAGTTAAGGTTTGTGGAGTGCGTCAGGGTGGAAAAAAAACATAGACCATCTTGAGCAAAACTTAAAGTGCTCGAGCAACCCAGCAGGTCGGGCAGCATCATTGGAGGGAATGGACAGGCGGTGTTTCGGGTCGGGACCTTTCCTCAGTCCACTTTGAAGAAGGGTCCAGACCCAACACGTCACGTGTCCATTCTCTCCACCGAAGCTGCCTTACCTGCTGAGTTCCTCTGGCATTTTATTTTTTTGCACAAGATTCCAGTATCTGTAGTTCCTTGTGTCTCATTAGACCATCGTGATTGTAGCTTGGAGTCTATAATTTTAGGGAAAAGAAAGAACTTCTGCTCTGAGTTAATATGAATCTGGTTTAATCATTAGGATGTAGATCAAGAGACTGGAGAGGATCTAAATCCAAACCGGCGCCGTAATGTTGGTGGTGAAAGCAATGAGGAAACGACCATGAGGAACCCTGATCGACCCAGCAACTTGTCACTGGTGAACACTCCCGAGGTAGAGGATGATGTGCTGGAACGCAAGCGGCTCACCAAAATTTCCGATCCAGAGAAATGGGAGATCAAGCAGGTGGGTCCTCACTGAGAAATTAACCTATCGGATGGTAGACGTAATATTATTGGAATATGTTTAATAAGTACCTTTTGAAGCTAGTGTTGAGCTGGTATTTCAGAAATGATTCTTTCGTATGTCAACTACAAGAATCAAAAGTGGCAATTGGTGCTTCGGAGTACCGTAGTTGACGCTTTGCTGCAAGTTTTGCCAGTTCCGTAGAACTACCCAGGGTCGACGACAAGGACGTAAAGCAGCGCCCGCCCCTCAGAAATGATTAATTAACAAAGAGACAATGCCAACAACTTTCCTGTAGTTGTGATTTCCTTTAATTGAGAAGCACTAATTCATAATGTCTGATCCATAATGAGTGGCATGGTGAAGCAGCTGCCAGAGCCACTGCATCACAGCACCAGAGACATGGGTATGACCCTGACTTTGGGTGCCGTCTGTGTAGAGTTTGTAGGTTCTCCCCTTCTCTGTGTGGGGTTCTTCTGTGTGCTCTGGTTTCCTCCCACATGCCAAAGACATGTGGGGTTGTAACTTAATTGCTCTCTACGTTGCTCCCACTGTGTAGGGAGTGGATGCAAAGGTAGAACGAGTGTGAATGGGTGATCGATGGAGAAGGTGGACGATGGACCGAAGGGCCCGTTTCCATGCTTTCTTTCTTTCAATCAATCTATCATTGGTTTGAAATAGATAGAACCCACATGACCTCCTGAAATCTCCAGTTGCCTGTACTTCCTGGAGTGGATGCAGAGGGTGAGAGGTGCTGATCCCTGAGGTAACAAATAAGCCTCTAGTAGTGGAGTGCTGAGGCCCTGCCTCTGCAACACACTCACCGTGTTCAGTAGAATAAAAGCTGGGGTCTGATGCTGGCCTCCCATGAAAACTGTCAAGTTCAATTATATTAAAAATTCAGAAACCTGTAATAAAATTACTGTAAATTGAAAAATATTAGAAAAAAATCGATTCTAAATAACTTTTCATTGTTCACTAAATTTCATGCCAGGAGCTACCATTCTAAAAAACTGGGGTCTCTTGTTCTGTGCTGGGTCTGTAGAACAGAGGAACCGAGGGATGGATACCTCAGAGTGATGTTGGGTGCTGCTATAGGGATATGGCTCCACTGTTTTGAGTTCAGCTGTGCAGCAGAGTGCTTGATGCACTGGGATCTGTCTGTCTGAGTGAGACTGCCAAAGTGGGCGTCACTGAATCCCTTTGAAACTGCCAGCAAAGTTTGATCCATTGTATTTTTCAGGAACCAATCGCATTTGCAAGCTAGATTTCTTGTATAATATTTTTTATGCGTGAACATTTAATATTTCAGATGATTGCAGCAAATGTTATCTCAAAGGAAGAGTATCCCGACTTTGATGAAGAAACAGGAATCCTGCCTAAAGTTGATGATGAAGAAGGTATGATGCATTTTTCCTGGTGCTGGGTCTCGTCCCAAAATCTCAACCTCGAAGGGCCGAATGGCCTCCTCCTGCAGCTATTGTCTATTGTCAACCATCCCTTCGCCTCCTGCGAGTTCCTTTTGAAGATTACATTTTACTTTGTGATCCAACGTTCATTTCATTGAGTGAAAAATAAGCACTGATTGTTAAATCTCATTTATGTGTTTGTTTACTTCATGCTTGGTGATCAGTTCACAGCCATACCTTCAGCTGCCTGAATCTTAAATTCTGGAATTTTAGCCTCAGATTTAATTGAACCACAACCTCTCCTCCCCATCGGTTTCGTCCCCACGCTGCTTCGATCTTACATCCCCCCACTTAACCTGACAACTCCCCTGTCAGATGTGTACATACTCTCTCTTGTCACTTACTTTGTAAGATTTATCCGTGGAACGTTGCATTTTCATGCCATAATGATAAATTTTGGTTTCTTTGTAGGTTAATTCTCTAAAATTGGAGAATTTAGTATTCACACCATTAGGTTGTACTGTACCTAAGTGCTGAGTATGAGGTGCTGTTACTCTGGTTTCCTCACTCTAAAGGTACAGGACTGAAAGATCATTATGGGAATGGGAGTTAAACTGGTTAGCAACCGGGAGATCAGACCAAATGCAAATGTTTGGCGAAACTGTCGCCTAATCTCTGCTCGGTCTTGCCAGTGCAGAGGAAGCTGCATCAAGAACACTGAATACAGTAGATGTGGTTGGAGGATGTGCATTTCTTACTGTGGCGGATCATTAGGCACCTGAAGGGAGACACTGATATATTGATCAAAATGGCAATTAGATTCTGGACTGCGCAAATAAAGATCAGATCCTTCTATCTGAATTGGCGAAGATTGTGCAGTTTAGGTGATTAAATTGCTAGCTGTGGTTTTGCATTTCCAAGTAAAAAATTTAAAATCCACGTGTGTTATTTTTGCAGAGCTATGATTTGTTGTTTGATTTTGTCTTCTGTTTTTTTAGATGAAGACCTCGAAATAGAGCTCGTGGAGGAAGAGCCCCCGTTTCTCAGAGGGCACACCAAGCAGAGTATGGACATGAGTCCTGTCAAAATAGTAAAGGTACAGAGAGCGATTAAATCCAGGGATTCACTCTTCTGTTTTAATGTATGCTTTGTACAGAGTTTGCAGAATACTTTTTAGACTTTCACTCCATTTGGAGCATTTTGCTACTTAATTTTAATGGAATAAACTAAAAATGTATCCATAACATTATCAAAGCGTGAAGATTTCTATGATTTACATTACTTGTTATCATTCTGTAAGTGCAGTGTTAGCTGTGGGGCAATAGATATATTTGTGCAATGAAACTCTGAGCTCATATAAATTCTGGAAGTGTAAATACTGTATTTAAAAACCATTGACCTGGAGATGCAGAAACTATTGATCTGAGCTTCAATGGTGGAGAGATGTGAACAGTGAGGACAGTGAGATTTTCATTGCATTGAAAATATGTAGTCATACATCATGGAAACAGGCCCTTCGGTCCAACTTGTCCATACCAACCATGATAGCCCATCTAAGCTAGTTCCATTTACCCATGTTTACCCATTACTTTTTAATCAATTTCTCTGTCCAGATATTTTAAAAATGTTGTTATTGTACCCACCTCCACCTCTTACATGAAGTATAAGCTTATAGGTTAAATAGAACAAACTGCCAGGGTATGTAGCTGAGGCAGGTCCAATAATGGCATTTAAAAGACATATGGACAGGTAAACGGATGGGAAAGGTTTGAAGGGATATGGGTCAAACACGGACAAACAGGATCACCTTGGTCCATAATGACGAATTGGGCAGAAGGGCCTGTTTCCATGCTATACGATTCTATGACTTCCTCTGGCTGTTCTGTTTCCTGAGATGTGTTCACTGGTAGAGATATGTATGAAAAGTTTTCAACCGTCAGTTATTTGAATTGTTCTGAGGACCTGAAACTATTTCCCTTTCTCCGAATGCTTCCTGTCTGCTCTCAACCATTTCTGGGTTTTTTTATTGGCGATTTTAGGCATTTTTCTGTTTTTATTTTAGATTTCCAACTTCATCAGATTTTTTAACGTTTGCCATTGTTTAGTGTTTGCTCGAAGTGCTAACCTGCTGGTTTTTGTTTGATTTAGAACCCTGATGGGTCCTTGTCACAAGCAGCCATGATGCAGAGTGCTCTGGCGAAGGAAAGGCGGGAAATGAAGCAAGCACAACGAGAGGCAGAAATGGACTCGATCCCAATGGGACTCAATAAACACTGGGTTGATCCACTACCTGATGGTATGCTAATGGCTAAAATATGTTCCTTATGCTGAGCATGGGGAAAGAAAGATATTGATTATAAATTGAGGCTTTTGCTGATCCAGTTTTTCTGTGATTGGTAAAGTAGTAGTTTAATGGTTTTCTCGTCTTGAGTTACTAATTGGGTGAATTATTTAAAACATTTTGTTTTTGTCTTTTAGCTGCTCAAAGTGGGGCTTTTTAATTGCAGGGATTGGAATCTTTTCCGCACTTGATCAATATCAGATGATCAAAGGTCAGGTGCAGTGAGGTGGAATTCTGATTCACAGTCGATCCTGAACAGTAGCACCTCTCCCCATTGTGCTTGCATTTTTCATAAACCACTTTATGGCCTTTAAGAAGTAGTCAGTTATTCGAAATTTAACGTAGGAAAGAACTGTAGATGCTATTTTACATCGAAGATAGACACAAAAGCCTAAAGAAGGGTCTCGACCCGAAACGCCACCCATTCCTTCTCTCCAGAGATGCAGCCTGTCTCGCTGAGTTACTCCAGCATTTTGTGTCTATCTTCGATTCGAAATTTACCAACAGTTTATTTTGTGGCCTGCCTAGTATACTTTTCACATTAGGCCTTTAAAGTTGAAAATGCAGGAACATCCATGCTTGGCAGTCTGAATGCATTAGTACTTCTTTTCCGATTGCAAAAAGCACTGTCACCTACTTTTGCTTCTCACTTTCTGTCTAAAGTTTCATTTTTAGTTATGTTTAGAGATACTGTGCGGAAACAGGCCCTTTGGCCCACCGAGTCCGCACCGACCAGTGATTCCCCGCACGTTAGCACTATCCTACGCACATTAGGGACAATTTACATTTATACCAAGCCAACTAACCTGCAAACCTGTACGACAGGATTAAACCCGGGCCTCTGGCTCGTAAGGCAATAACTATACTGCTGCGCCATCTTACCAGCGTTTTATGTGTGTTTGACGTAAATTGTCATAGTTGTGCCAGATACAGAAGACAACTGATGGGCAAGTCATTTATTTTCCAGTTGATGGCCGACAGATTGCAGCAAACATGAGGGGCATAGGAATGATGCCACAAGACATACCCGAGTGGAAGAAACATGCTTTTGGAGGGAACAAAGCATCTTATGGGCGTAAAACCCAAATGTCTATTCTTGAGCAGAGAGAGAGCCTGCCAATTTACAGACTTAAAGAGCAATTGGTTCAGGTATGAAATTTGTAATCTAATCATTTTCTTTACATAATATATTTTCAAACTGTTAGCTTTCACAACATGAAAATAGCTGTGGCAGTGTTAGCTAAGAAAGGAATTTCTTCTTGTCAACTGGTCCTCTTGTTGCAGTAGTGGTCCACCACCAGGTGGCACTGTAGCTCCATTCTGGACAATGTCTTTGCCACTATATGAGGAGCAGCATCCATTATATGTTATTTATCTTTCACGTTCATATGTTTTTCAGGGCTTGATATACTTGAGAGCGTTGAAGTGATGTTATTAGCACAAAGACTCAATGCATGGCCTGATGGAGGAAAGGCTAGGTTTTGACATTTTCAATGTACAACCTGTTATCCAGTTGTTTCAAAAGCAGCTTTGAAGTACAAATATATTGCCTGATGTTCTACCTCCTGGTGCCTGGCGCACAACAGGAAGTTCCTATGTGAGGCATCTTTGCTGACAACTGGTACTTTGCTGTTCTGTGTAATTATGTCAGTGTTTGAGGCCATGCATCCGAAAACATTATGTTTTCTGGGTTATTACATTTGTCAACTAGAACTTTTAGGACGAAGAGTTAGCTGATTATGTTAAACAAGATCATTTGCTGTCACTGAATTTATTGTTTGATATCCGTCAGTCGCTGTAGCTATGCAACTAAGGCATTGTTTGGTTAACATTGACTTTGAAATGAACTGATGCTGGAAGTGGCAATAAGGGCACATATATGAATAAGTTTCAATCAAAACTCAAGTTAATCTAATTTCCTGTGTTAGTTGTCTCGAACTGTTCAAATGGTTTGAATAACATCAATGTTGAACAAAATAGGCCCATTTTAAATGAGCATTTGCTAACATTAACAATAAGCTAGGAACCGGTAGAATTTGGTCTATTTTCAAACACATTATCCAGTGTGATCCATTATGAATTTCCACAATTTTCTTTTGTAAATCGATATGGATATCATTCGAAAATGTACTTTCCAGAACCCGAACATTGCCTCATGTCCTAAATTCTTTTGGAAAACTACTTTCTGGTGATAAAATATTGTTCTCTTTTGTAGGCTGTGCATGACAATCAAGTGTTGATTGTCATTGGGGAGACGGGCTCTGGTAAAACGACTCAGATCACCCAGTACTTGGCAGAGGCAGGTTATACAACCCGGGGCAAGATCGGGTGCACGCAACCCAGGCGTGTGGCCGCAATGTCGGTTGCCAAGAGAGTGTCAGAAGAGTACGGTTGCTGCTTGGGCCAAGAGGTAAGCTACCATCAACATCCATACACTATTGGCTCTCACTGTTTTGATGATTAGCCCTTTGCTGTCATTCATGGTTGCTGAGATAAATTGAGCGCTTATCAGATTAAATTGTGTAATCGTGTTCTCTTGTTTTTAATATTGGCTGTGTAAAATTCTTTGAAAAATTGGTACTTGCTGTATATTTTGTTAGATGAGCAACAGCATATGAAATAAATGTTTCTTAAAGACATTACAATTTTTATCTCAATATCAAAATATGTGTGAGAAAAGTTAATTCCAATAGAATTCTCCACAATCTGGCCTTGCATATCTGTCACTATCTGGACATATATATGGGTAGGAAGATTTTAGAGGGATATAGACCAAATGGAAGCAATTGGGACTAGACCGGTCAGTATGCCATTTATTCACAAAATGCTGGAGTAACTTAGCAGGTCGGGCAGCATCTCGGGAGAGAAGGAATGGGTGACGTTTCGGGTCGAGACCCTTCTTCAGACTGAAGGGTCTCGTCACCCATTCCTTCTCTCCCGAGATGCTGCCCGACCTGCTGAGTTACTCCAGCATTTTGTGAATAAATCGATTTGTACCAGCATCTGCAGTTATTTTCTTATACGGTCAGTATGCCAACTTGATCAGCATGGACAAGGTGGCTGAAGGGTCCTTTCCCATGCTATACAGCTCTCGGACTCCATGGCTATAATGTTACAGTCAAGCTTTGTGACTCAATCCTGATTCAACCAGGGTGCAGAAGGGAATTCTGGGAACAGCACCAGGCACACTAAGGTGAGATGGTGAAGCTGCAACTCCGTGCCTGCTGCTGAAAAGCTGAGTCAAGCTACCACGATCAGTGGATCAGATTATACCTCCACAGCTCTGCCACACTCAGCCATAAACGGTAATGGATAATTAAGCAGCTCGTGGGCGAAAGCGATTCCAAGAATATTTCCCTCCTCAACCCCGACAGTTTTAGGAAAATAAACTAAGCTGCTGGAGGAATGGCGGGACAAGGCGTATCCATGGAGGCAAAGGGATGGTCGAGGTTTTGGGTTGAAACCCTGTATAAGGAAAAATGGATCATATTTTCATTGTCAACTTTAGACAGGGTTCCTTTTCCTTCAGTTTTATTACTACTCCAGGTTCTAGCATCTGAAGTGTGTGCCTCCAATGAAAGGAATAGACTGATGACTGAAAATGGGTTGCTGTTGATCCTGCACTGCCAATCTATGAAATGGTGATATTTTTGAGTTTAGGCAGTGCTATATTTTGTGTGTGGATCAAGTTGATTTTACGTTGCTTGCTGCAGCACTTACTTCCATTCATCTTCACCCAACGTTTAGTCTCTTTTCTCATGCTTATATGTCACAAAGGGAAACTTTGTAAAACTTGGAGAGTGATTAACGATATAAAATATTTGACTGAAGTATATTTTATCTGCTTCACTGTGTGATTTTAAAACTGTACAAAAGTATGGGGTGGTGACAGCAGATAGTGGCAGGTTTGACATGGGAGAGAGCATTCCTTTTCACCCTTTCCATTGAATATTGTAGGTTGGTTATACCATTCGATTTGAAGACTGTACCAGTCCAGAAACAGTAATAAAGTATATGACTGACGGTATGTTGCTGAGAGAGTGCCTCATAGATCCTGACCTCTCACCGTATGCCATCATAATGTTGGACGAGGCCCACGAGAGAACCATCCATACTGATGTTCTGTTTGGCCTTCTGAAGAAGGTAAGTGTTGTGATTTTTTTTTTCCCTCATTGTTTGCAAACCCATTAAATGGTGAACATGACATGAACTCCTCAAACAAATCAGACACACATTGGATCAACTTACCTGATTGAATGCATTTCACTCAGTTAAACAGTGGCAGGTAGATTAATGGCCCACACAACTGCCGGAATCCTTCTAGTCAAGAGGTTCAGGTGACATCTGAAATTCCGAAAATTATGTTTGATTTTAGATCCCTTCTCTGAACCTCAGTTTAATTATAGCCTTAAAATGAGCCAGTTGCTTATTTCAAATGTCCACTGATTTAACATATCAGCATATTGTAAGTTCTTATATCATTATGAGAGATAGAGTTAACATTTTGGAAAAATAAATTCTATTGCATACATTGTACATTGCATACATTGTTTTCTTTACTTGAGATGTTATTCTTTTCATAAAGTAAATAATTGGTTATCTTTGCTTCATTAGAACTTGACTTTTTCCTATTTTAACAAGTTATGCTGATCTTTATTTGTTTTTCTCTAGACTGTTAAAAAACGTCCTGATATGAAGTTGATTGTCACATCAGCTACACTGGATGCTGTTAAATTCTCCCAGTATTTCTACGAGGCGCCTATCTTCACAATCCCTGGCAGAACATATCCAGTGGAAGTGCTTTATACTAAGGAGCCTGAGACTGATTATCTAGATGCTAGTCTCATTACAGTGATGCAGATTCATCTAACTGAACCACCAGGTATTAAGATGTTTGGTTACTACACTTTTTATAATTTTGATCTACTGCTGTGTAAAACATAGAGCAGTACAGCTCAGAAACGGCCCTTCAGCTTTCCATGCCTGTGCTGAGCAGGATGCCAATCTAACTTATCCCATCAGCATGCACTTGGTTGTACTCTATGCCCTGCCTGTTCATGTGCCTGTCTAAATGCCTCTTAAACATCGCTGTCATAAACTGTTACATTTGTTTAATGCAATAAAATTTGGAGATTCTAATCTGAATTGTCCCATCCAAGTAATGTTCATAAGGTTTAGATAATGCAACAGTTGAATTTACCAGGCAAAATTAATTGGTTGATTTGAATGTAACAGTAAAATAAACAGTGGGTCTATCAGCAGTTAATGTTAAAGATTATATTGGATATGAATTTCATTTAACTATATCTGAACAGCAAGATGCAGAAACTGGGACACAAAATGCTGGAGTAACTCAGCGGGTTAGGCAGCATCGCTGGAGAGAAGGAATGGGTTACACAAAATGCTGGAGTAACTCAGCGGGTCAGGCAGCATCTCTTGGGAGAAGGATTCGATTTAAACCAGCATCTGCAGTTTTCTTTCCTGCAGAAATTGGGAGTTTACTTACAGCTTCTGCTGGTCCAGAAGCACTAATATGCATTGCTTCTCCCAATAGACGGTCGTTGTTGATGTGCATGAAGGGGTGAGGTTGTGTGATGAATGTTAATGACTAAATTAGGGCTTGTGTATTCACAGGCAACTGTGATGCCTTAACTGTTGTCAAACTACTTGTGGCACTACTAATTACTTGTGTGTGTGCAGAACTTTGCTTTAAATATTTCATCTTACAATTCTGATTCAGATTTGTTTCGCTCAGTAAAGATTCTTTACTCCGATTGACTAATTACTTTCCTTGGTCAACACATTGTCACAAGATGTAAAAGGAGAACTTTGAGGCTGTGCCAGCTCTCTGAGTAATCAACTGTCAGACCCAATCCACCAATTATTTTTCCATGACCTATTCTCTCCACCCCCACTGGAGGGCACATCCTCTTCCCACTGTCCTGAACCCCAGCATTTAATTCTCCAAATGCCTCCGACTCAGAGCATAATTTACATTAGCCAATGAATCTGCCGACCAGCACATATTTGGACTGTACATATTAACTGGAGCACCCAAGGGATCACAAAGTAAACATTCAAAAACTCCACACAAACGGCACCACAGGTCAGATTTGTGCCCAGGATGCTGGAGCTGTGGGACAATAGTTTGAACTGCTTCACCTTGGTGCTACCCCACTCCCCCATCTGGAGGGCACATGATGTTTTTCTGTTGCTGATCACTGCAAGTTCCTGTGTAAAATCCCATGTCTCGAAGCTAGCACAGATGCAACAAACTTGGAGTGCCATTTGTTTGCCACAGACTGGAAATGTCGGCCATTTGAATGGTATGTTTGCACATTCAACCTGATACACCCTCTTCTCTAATCCCACTGCTTGCACAGTGAACTGCTGTCCCTTCCACAGACCACTCTCTCCATTTCTCTGCGAAGGGTCCTGACCCGAAATGTCACCCACCTTTCTCTCCAGAGATGCTGCCTGACCCGCTGAGTTACTCCAGAATTTTGTGTCTATCTTTGGTATAAACTAGCATCGGCAGTTCCTTGTTCCTACATATTGTCTAATATAAATCTAATGTCTAAAATTGCCTAAATTAGAATCTAATTATAGATTAATCAGTAGGCCCTAAACAAAAAATAATGTGTATACCTTAATTTTTACCGAGATGACTAAAACTTTAAATTCAGTTACTTAAAATATTTTTGTTGTTAGGTGATATCCTCGTTTTTCTAACTGGTCAGGAGGAAATCGACACTGCATGTGAGATTCTGTATGAGCGGATGAAGTCAATGGGCCCTGACGTACCAGAGTTGATTATCCTGCCTGTGTATTCTGCTTTGCCAAGTGAAATGCAAACTAGGATTTTTGATCCAGCCCCACCAGGCAGCAGGAAGGTAAAAGTGCAATTTATCAATTATTAAATGGGTGGTGCTGTTTCACTTAAATTAACATCAGCTTGCCTTGAATTGGGAATATATTGTGAATAAAACTGAAATAGGAACTGCTTGCATATCTGGCCATTACTGCTTCAGAAAAACGGGAGCTAATTCTTTGGACATTAAATGTCTAGTTTTCCTTTGGGTAGCATATTATTGAAAATAAATTAATATCTGTAAAATCTAATGCATTCTCATGTTGCTTAAAGTAACCAGCTGTTAACGTTCCTTGGGGGAACCCAGGATAAATAGGAACAGGAGTTGCGCATAAGGCCCATTAAGTCGACTCAATAAGTTGATCTGGTAACTGCTCTCTTCTGCCTATTCCTTGTAACCTTTTAATCTCTTATTTTCCGAGAATCTGCCTTGAATAGATTTAATGATACAACCTACACTGCTCTCTGAGTAGAGAAATCCAAATATTCATGTCCCTTGGAAAGAGTAAATTCCTTTTGATGTCTATCTTAAATTGGCAGCCTCTTATTCTGGAACCATGACCCTAGTTTTTTGCTCGCCAGGAGGTGAAACATCTTCTCGGCATCTTCACTGTCCAGGTCCCCAACACTCCTGCATGTTTCAATAAGATCATCATCCAATCTTCTCCATCCTGTGATAATGGGCACCGCCCGCATGCCTAGGCATTCATGGGACAAACCCCTCCTCCTCGCAATCTTCTCTAACCTGCTCCAATAGATGCATTTCCATCCTTAAATAAGGAGACCATTAGGCTAAAGTATTGTAGATGATGTCATACTACCAAAGGAGGCAGTCACAGCTCCAATCTCCACTTGATTGTAGTTGTAACTGCTGCCTTTAGTGTTCCATTCCTCTTGCAATAAATCCCAGAATTGCATTTGCCTTCCCATTTACTTGCTGGACCGATTGACTGACCGTATCTCATTATGAGGCCTTGAAGATCTCTCAGTACAGCAATATTCCCTATTATTTGTATGCTAAAACAACATTTGACTTTTCTGCTATTTCAGCATGTGATCACCTCGCATTTCTCCATATACTTTTATTTAGTTTATTATTATTACGTGTGCAGAGACACAGTGAAAAGCTTGCTTTGCATGCTATTCAGACACATCATGCAATTCACAAGTACAATCATACACATGTAAAAGGGTGAAACTATTGTAAGTAGATACTTTTCTGGGTAAGCTCGCAATGAGTTGTTAGGCTCCGGTGCCAACTTGCAACTTTCAAGTCTTTGAAAAGACTGATTTTGGTCCAAGGATATATGCGATTTCTTATCCTCTCACACTGAGTCCTGGTGACACTGGATCGATGATGTAGTGGTCAGCCAGGCCCAGCACAATGCTGTTGGTTCCTTTCACCGCTGCCCCCTGTAGGTTGTGCTCAGTCTCATTATAATTAATCTGCCAAATGTATTACTTTCATTTAAACTGTCTGTATCCCTTTGAAACTCTTAGCATCTTTTCCAAATTTTCTTGCACCTATCTTTGTACTCTCAGCAAATTTGGCTACGATACATTTAGTCTTTTCATCCAAGACATTAATAGTAAGTATAAATAGTCACGGTAGCAGCACTCGAGTCCTGGTGCAGGTTCCCAACTTGAAAATGACCTCTTTGACCTAATTCTTGTTTCCTATTAATTATCCAGTTCTCTGTCCATGCCATTATATGCAACATTATCTGCTGTTTAGTTGTGCAGTTTCTTTTTACCTGGTATTTTGTTAAATATAACAACATCTAGTGTCCACACTGCTGGCTGCATCCTCAGTAAACTCCAATAAATTTGTCAAGTATAATTTCTCTATCATTAAAACTCATGGAGTCTATATCACTGTATTACACCGTGTGCCTGATCGTTCATTGTCTACATTCCCATGCCATGCGCTTTGATTCCCTTTGCTTTGCCTGCCTCCCTATCTGCTTTCACTTTTCCAATTCTCCTGTCTCCGTCACGCTACCAATGCTCGTCCCAAGCTCCTGCTCTTGTTATTGCTGCCCGTCCAGCACCTGCAAATTATACATCTTTACACACAGGGTGTTTTGAGATGTCTCTCTTGACGTCACAGACGGTAGCAACTGTTCTCAGCTGCATCGAGATCCTTGGGGAATTAAGATGGGCTGAAAATAGCTACCTTATTGCTTGTTTTTAATTCAGTCATCCAGTTATATATTTTTCCTTCACCGTTTCCATCACAACTAACTTCAATTATTTTTAAATTATAGGTTGTAATCGCCACTAACATCGCTGAGACATCACTGACCATTGATGGCATCTACTATGTGGTGGATCCCGGTTTTGTTAAGCAGAAAGTCTACAACTCCAAGACTGGCATTGACCAGCTAGTGGTGACTCCAATTTCACAGGTCCTTTAAATATTTTTCATTTCATTTATCATTGGTAAAACTACTCGTTCTTTGTAATTTTTGGTGGAAGCAAAGCTGATATTGTGCATTACGTTGACACAGATTAAGTGCTTCTCTGGGTTCCCTGCAGCCTAAATCCTTTTATTTTTTAACCTGGATTAATATTCAGTGTTATGTTCCACCAGAATCACAGTGTACCTTTCCCCTAACAAATGTTATTTGCTGGGCTTGCTTCTATCACTGTCAGATGCTGTCTGGGATCGTGCCAAGTAGATATTGAGCTTCTGGATTTTGAAGATTAATTCTGGAAGGCATTTAATCTCGAGTCTTTCATACCCAAGCTCGATTCTTTGATCGCAGACATTAGGAACATGTAGACGTTCAAGATGCTAGTTGGAAGAGTAACTCTACCCTAATAACTTTCTGTAAGTTGCACTATTTAAAAGAAATCAGTAACAGACCAGCTATAACGTAATGGGGAAATTCAAAGGATTTTGTTTTCAATTATATAATTGCTCTTTAAAATGATAATTGTTTACGATGTAGATGTTGAACAGAAAAGGATGAAAATATTTCTTAAATTAAATAAAACTTCTTGCCTATGTGGCACAGTGGCGTAGATGTAGAGTTGTTATTTCACAGCGCCAGAGACACGGGTTCGATCCTGACTACGGGTGCTGTTCGTGCGGAGTTTGTACGTACTCCTGTGAATGCAGGGGTCTTCTCCGGGTGCTCCGGTTTCCTCCCATATTGCAAAGACGTGCATGTTAGTAGGTTAATTGGCTCTGTAAATTGTCCCTAGTGTGTCACATAGAACTAGTGTGCGGGTGATCACTGGTTGGCGTGGACTCGGTGAGCCGAAGGACCTATTTCCACGCTGTATCTCAAAAACTAAAACTAAACTATGGTTGAATTTTGTGTGGGATAGTTGTGTAATTTTGATTGCTGCCTCCATTTCCAAGGTTCTAATACTCTCCGTTGTTCTCAGGCACAAGCAAAGCAGCGTGCTGGCCGTGCAGGGCGGACCGGACCTGGGAAATGTTATAGGTTGTACACTGAGCGTGCTTACAGGGATGAAATGTTGACCACAAATGTTCCAGAAATTCAAAGAACTAATCTTGCAAGTACAGTACTTTCACTTAAGGTAAGTTGAATGTAAATTGCAGCTGTGTCATGAAACATTGGCCTTGGTTTGACGTCTCAAAGTACAACACCTCACACTTATCTGAGTTACACTCCATTCCTCATTTCTCAGCCACTTGCCCAGCTTCTCAAAATCCCAATATAATTCTTGATGACCATCTTCACTGCATCATGAAGACAAAGAAAACTTCAGCGCAAAGGAATGCTTCTCTCTGGTGATTCTCTGTGGCTGATATCTAAAGCGAACTGCATGGTCTTCCTGTGGCCCTTCAAGTTTCTTCCTCCATTGCCCCTGATAACAAACATTCAATAATGAGGACAAAGTGCTAGATTAATTCAGTGGATCAGGCTGGAGAACATGGATAGGTGATGTTTCAGGTCAGGGCCCTTCTTCAGGCTGATTGTACAAGTGGGTCGGGGAAGAAAGTTGGGAAAAAGGAGAGGCAGGACAAAGTGGCAGGTAACAGGTGGACACAGGTGAGGGAGGGTGTTGATAAGCAGTTAGTTGGATTAAAGCAGAAGGTGGAGACAGACGGAGTGAAGCGTCGCAAATTGTGCAGCCAGAGTAATGAATGATCGAATAAGTTTATTGGCCAAATATACATATACAAGGAATGTGCCTTGGTGCTCCGCTCACAAATGACAACACAAACATACAGTTAGCAATTAAGAATAAACACATCAAAACAATAAGGATACACCATTGCGGTCTAAACATGTGGGTGAAAATAAACCATAGCAAAAAAGAGACTACGGACTTTGGTTATTGAGTGGAACTATCACCCGTGGAAACAAGCTGTAAGGAACATTGGGAGAGGGGAGAAGTAGTTATGAGTCCAGGTGGGGAACAGGGGGAGGATGAGGATAAAGGGGAAGTGGAGGAGAGGGGTTGTTAGAGGTTGCCTAAAATTGGAGAATTCAATAGTTTAGAGATGCACCATGGAAGTGAACCCTTTAGCCCACTGAGTTTGCGCCCACCAATGATCACTCGTACGCTAGTTCTGTAGTTATCCCACTTTTGCACCCTGAGCACTAAGGGCAATTTACGGAGGACAATTAACCTGCAAAAGTGCACATCTTTGGAATGTGGGAGGAAAGCAGAGCACTCAGAGAAAACCCACACTGTCACAGAGGGAACGTACAAACTCCATACAGATTGCACCTGTAGTCAGAATCGAACCCAGGTCTGTGAGCAATACAAACTTCATCTCCTGACGCATTCCTGGCACCCATTGGTCTGGTCAGTAATCTTCATACAAAGCTTGCTTGCCCCATTGACTTTCAGTTCGTTGTGATGAATGTCCATTGTTTCTGAATACGCTGAGCTTGCACGAACACAGCTGTATGCTGGGATTGTGAATTCTTAAAGCCAAGCCGTTTACATTTAAAAATAATTATTGAAGGAGGTTTATGAGGCTGTTAACATGTCATTTTATAACATAACGGCTAAGGCAGGTGTTATGAGAAGTAAATTATATCACAATTCTGAATCAAACTTTGTGGAAGTTCAATTGTTGAGATGTAAATTAAAGCTTTCGTCACACTGCCGGTAATTTGTTTTGCTTGCGTAATCTGTGCACTTTCACAGTGAAACCTCTCTTTATTTAGGCTATGGGGATCAATGACCTGCTTTCATTTGATTTCATGGATGCCCCTCCTATGGAGACCCTCATCACAGCCATGGAACAGCTGTATACACTAGGAGCACTTGATGATGAAGGTTTGCTGACAAGGCTTGGCCGTAGGGTAAGATCTATTCATTTCTTGATTTTTCTGAACACAAAAATGTTTATCCCTTTCAAATTTGATCTGAAAATATGTTTTTATCTTTCATTGGCAATGTTTTCGTTGATTGTAAGATTGAAAAATATAACATCGTAGCAGGCCCTTCGACCCACTGAGTCCACGCTGACCATTGAACACCCGTTCACACTAGTTCGATGTTATTGCAATTTTGCACACATTCCCTAAGCACTAAGGTCAATTACAGAGATCAATTAATGTATAAACCTGCACATCTTTAGGATGTGGGAGGAAACTGGAGCACCCTGAGGAAACCCAGGCGGTCACAGAGCAAACTCCACGCTGACAGCACCCGAGGTCTGGATCGAACCCTGGTCTCTGGTGCTGTGAGGCAGCCTCTACCAGCTGCTCCACTGTGAGTTGCTGCTGGAGGAGGCAGGTTTAAATCATTAATGATTCACAACGTATTTCACTTTATTTTGTGAATTGGTGCTTATTTTGTAAAGGAAAATTTATCAAGTTATTAGGTTAAGTGAACATTAATGATTGAAGTGTGTTCATTTTACTATCGGTACTCAAGTACTAAGCAGGAAGTGATTGAAGTGAGGCGCATCACTTCTCATTTAGGTCCATTTATTACTCAATATGTAGGTCAGTCGTGCGGCTATTAACCTTGCAGTGTTTGCTGATGTCGTTGTGATAATAAACCTGTCTTCCTTAGAACAGGATGGGATGGGTCTGCACAATTTTTCAACGGCCAAATTGGCTGGGTGGACAAGGTGATCAGTCTTATTACATTTTCTGTTGATTTAAGTTTTTGCATTGATTTTATTTTGATTGATTGACAGAACTGAGCTATGAGCTCATCCTGATCGAATGCTTAACTCTTTCAGGAAAAAGATCTATAACATAAAAGACTTTGTATCTTTTATGTATCTCTACACTGTCACGCAGAGCTTGAAATCTTGTTGTAGATGTGTGGGTGTACACCTGTTTTTTACTGAGCTTGAGATTGTTTAATGAATAATATGAAATAGGACTGGTATCCAAAGAAAGGTTTTTGTTTTAGAATTAACCGGAGGCTGCACTCCATCCTCCTCACCTTTCAGATTAATAAACACTGGAAGAGAGTTGTATTCTGAATTATTTCCTTCTTGTTTCTCAGATGGCAGAATTTCCACTGGAGCCCATGCTGTGTAAAATGCTGATCATGTCTGTACACCTCGGCTGCAGCGAAGAGATGTTGACAATTGTGTCTATGCTGTCGGTACAGAATGTTTTCTACCGACCAAAGGTAAGTAAAATCCGGCTGGCCTGTTGATTGAAAGTGCAGGTGGAAGTGCTGTGAATTGTTAATGTGACCCTGGTAAACATGGATGTGACATTTTTAATTCTGGCTGCCATCATTTGCTTGTGTTTAATTTCTTTTAATCCTTAAAGCAAATGAAGGAGCTCAACAAGTGATTGTTGAACTGGCAAAATAAGAGCTACTGGTAGAAGTGAAAATATTAACTGCATAAAATGCACTGTAGGTCCATCATCATATGGTAAAAGGAAATACATTAATATTTCAATTTTACAAAGATTAAGAGGGCTGTTCGGAAAGAAGATCAACAAATGAATTGTTAACCATTTTTTCCCCCATCGGTTTTCTGGTGTCTCTGTATTTATTCCCGATTTCAATATATTGAAGAGTTTTTCTTTGTATTAAACAACTGTAATTGGCAGTCCAGTCTGTTCATTCATTGTTCACATGCCCTGTCCCTCACTACCAGGATAAGCAAGCACTCGCAGACCAGAAGAAGGCCAAGTTCCATCAGGCAGAAGGGGATCACCTCACCTTGCTTGCTGTTTATAATTCATGGAAGAACAACAAATTCTCCAACCCTTGGTGCTATGAAAATTTTATCCAAGCACGTTCCCTTCGCAGAGCACAGGACATCCGCAAACAGATGCTGGGTATCATGGACAGGTAAAGAAAAATGCTTGCTGAATATTTATTTGAAACAAAGTGAAACAAAATACTCAATTTTACTTTACTCATTAAGCCAATAAACTAATTGATATGTGTAAAGGTTAGCACAACTGGTTAGTTAATATGAACTTTTATCTAATTACTAGAAGCATCATCTTGTTCATCATTTAGTAAAATAGACAGCAAACACGGAACTCTGGTCGCTGGCACTTTACCATCAGCTACTGGACTGCTGCTAAAAATAATTCGACATACATTGCGTCCTGTTTTTTGCCTTTTATGGGGGAAATTGTCTGCCTTCCAAACAGCTTTTTCCCATGTGCACATGGTTTTTATTGATAACTTTTCTTTGAAACTTGAGTCCCTCTGCTTCATGCTATTTAAGCATTGCATTTTCAATTTGTTAAGAGTAAGCATTAATTCCCAAGAAGAGTAAGAATAATCTGTGGGAATGGGGAGGGGGCAGTAGATTAATAAATCTGGAACATGTGGGAATTCTAATGGTGAATGCTAATAATTGTGTACCGTTGGTCAGATTTACGGCCATTTGTTGTGTTTTATTCACTATTTGCCTTAATTGTTTGGACTGCAGCTCTACAGCAGCTGCCAGAAACTAATTGTGATAACCATGGCCTGTCCTTTCTTTCAAAGAAAAGGGGCTGATCGGATTATTGTGGTCTTGTACTGTACCAAGCACGTTATCTGAAAGATTTCAAATAGTTACTCGCAAACATTTCTTGTACCTGCTTTTATAAAATGCTGCCTTCGAATTCTATGCGCTACTTAAGTTAGTTTTAACAAGGAATAGACCCAAACAAAACTTGAGAGTTTCATCTGTAGGAAGTAAAAATTTGTTTTAATCTGCAAAGAATCGTGAAACATTAATTGTGCAGGAAGAATCTATTTTGCAGATTGTGTTGTCAACTCTAACTTCTTTTCTATAGTTCTGACCAGTCCTTTTAATCTATTCCCCCTTCTAATTTAAGAAACATGGTGTGCCCCTCTCCTCCTCCCTCCCTCCCTCATCACTCCCTCCCTCATCACACCCCCCCCCCCCCCGTTATTTCTTTTTCCGTAGCATTACAAACTCCTGTTGACATGTCTCATGGCTGAGATCATATGGCTTCTCCATCACCTCCATTTTTTCTCAGGAAGGCAGGACAGTACCAGTGCCTTGGTTCTTTAATGTATCTCTGATCTCAGAAGTAATGAGCAATATTGGCCGTCCTGTTCTGAATGTTCAACCCTCTATCTTTGGCCTGTGCAAGCTCGCACTCTCACTGTGTCAACTAGATTACAAAGGCTGCCATAGTCACTTAGATGTCTGCAGTGAAGGAGGATCTTTGCTGGCTGTTTGGTGAAGACCAAGAATCAACAGGTGTCTTTTGCATCCAGCTTTCAAGGGATCCAAATTTGGGAGTAGCTTAGTCTTATTTCCACATCTCTCCATCTCTACTTCACACGTTCACTAGCGCGTGGTTACGCATGCGCTCCACCACCTGCTCTGCCCTGGCGTTCTGTAAAAATGAATGATTAAGTGGCTGGATTTTTGAAATTTGTACCCTCTGATGAATGCTTTCCCGCATTCTGGCTTGTAACCAATTTGCTAATTTACAAGTGTCTCCCCTATTTTCACACAGGCATAAACTGGATGTTGTTTCATGCGGAAAGGCTACAGTGCGGGTTCAGAAAGCAATCTGCAGTGGTTTCTTCCGCAATGCAGCTAAGAAGGACCCGCAAGAGGGATACCGTACTCTGATTGACCAGCAGGTGGTGTACATTCACCCTTCCAGTGCTCTCTTCAACAGGCAGCCTGAATGGTAGGTAATGTTGATGAGGTCATTGTGAACCACTGTACCGAGCCACGTCGGGGAGCGCTGATCTGGTGCATATTTTACTGCTGAGGTGTGTTAGACTGAGGAGCAAAAACAAAGTACCTGAGATTAAATTTCTTAAAAAGCTTAATTTTGCTCAATGGCCAATACCTACTTCAAGAGTAGAAACAAGGAATTGCAGATGGTTAATATGCAAATTGACACGATGAGAAAAGGAGACAAAAGGGTGTCAAATAAGCAAAGAAGATGTGGAGAGAAATGTAAAACCGGAGGGAGGGATATGGGTGGAGGGGACTGGGGGGGGAGGGGAATAAAAGGAAATATGGGACTAGGTGATGGCAGAGGAGTATATGGGGGGGGGGGGGGGGGAGGAGGAGGAGGAGCAGAGTGACTGGGGTGGGAAAGATGAGTCAAGGTTGATGTATTCCCTGGAGAATTCAATGTTCACACCGTTGGGTTGTAAGTACCCTACTATCTGGAAGCTGTCATCAATTGTTATCACTGTGCAAAAACGATTTCACTCTTTTTACACTTTCAAAACTTTCTTGAAAGCTGCTTGGCCTATCCTTCATCTTGATGAGCTGTATTTGGAACCATTCTCTACATCTGTACTCTGTCACTTACTGATTTTCATCATAAATCTTTTGAAATCTGCAGTACTGTTCCAGTATTGTATTGACCAGACCAGCTTAGTCTAATCAGTATTATTTATAAATTTACTTGTGGTGTCTGCTTTGCGAGCCCTATTCAAGAATATTGCTCATGCACACTCTGCAGTGACTGTACCTGTTTGCATATTACTAAGCAGTATACTCAACCTTCTTCTTAACAGTTTGCCAGCCTTCTTGAAGCTAACATTATTAGCAAATATCCGTATCAACTTTTGCTAGGTACGTCCAAACTGTGTACACTTTTGAATTCATTTTACTCTTCAGTAACTGAGGCAAAATATTTATTTCCATGTTACCACCGAGCCTTTACTTTATATTATACAATGGTCTTCTTTGTAAGTACCTCCAAACCATTTTTTTAACTCTTCCCATGCTTCTGAAAACCTTTGCTATTTTACTTCTTAACTTTTCTCATGCAGCCCTTTACCTGCCTTAATCTTCATATTTCTCATCACCTCGTTGCCACAGTCTCTTTAAATGTTCCAGAACCTGCCAACTTTAGTTTAAATAAACAGGCCCTTCAGCTCACCGAGTCCAAGCTAACCATCAGTCTCTCGTTTAGTCTAGTTCTATGTTATCCCACTTTCTCATCCACTCTTTACACACTAGGGATGATTCATAGAGACCAATAAACCTGCAAACCTGGACATCTTTGGGATGTTGGAGAAAACCAAAGCACCCGGAGGAAACCAGCATGGTCATAGGGACAAGCCGGGGGTCTGGTGCAGTGAGGCAGTGGCTCTACCAGCTGCACCACTGTAACTCCTCTTATGCTGTGCCTTTCCTAAGCTTACATTCTGGTAGTTTATTTTTCTATTGTGGTTTTCCATCGCAAGTATGACATTAAGAAGTTCACTGAGTGTATGTGTATATAAACTGTTTACATTACCCTACTGCTTGCATATTTTTGGCATTTATAACTATGACAAAGATCACTTCCAGGCTTGCTGAATAAAGGTATTATTCAACGTCCTGAGCTGTGTAAGTCATGAAGGTCCTGAAGGTTTGAGGAGCATCGGTGGTGGGGGGCTTCTACTGCAATGGAGTTCCATGCCCAAGGGCCAGTAAGAGGAAATATTGGCTCGCATTCCTTTCCTTAATTGCTGCTCGATGCAACACGTGGGGGTTTGGATGCCAGTTGCAAACAACATCTGGCTTGGCTGCCGCACTATTCATTATGAATAATATGTGGCCCATCATTCACTAGAATCACCACAAGCTGAGGAAAAAAACAGTGGAAAGTTTTGCTGGCAGTGGGATTGTATATCAACTAGAGTTTGCATCATTGGTGTGGAGAAGGAAGTATTAGGAAGGTAATGGAGAATATTGTACAACTGAGCAATTTTATTGGTGATATTATTGTGAGGAGATGTAAACTTGTTAAGATTACATTTAAAATGGCAGATAGAGTTGTCCTTTAAATGCATTTAAGGATTGGTATCAACAATAATTTGCACCTTCACTGTTTTAGTAGGTGCTAAGGAGAAAGTAAAAGGATAGGAAATAGAATTAGGAAATGAAAATGTAAATAACTGCATTGTTGCGAGATTTGTATTATCTCCCAGTACTTGTAATTGTACTGAGTTTAGCCAAATCCCATTTTGCTGAATCATACAGCAAACTTTATCATTTTAATTATTCTGATTTAAACCTAGGCCCTAAGTTTGAAATGCACACTGTGAACTCTGTCACTTGTACTCACTTATCTGAGTTTTTTAAATAAGACGATATTTGTATGTAACCCATCCCAGTGAAAGTCGTCACCAGTTTCACCAACAGGTAAAATTCTGGGTTTGGAAAATATCTCAAAATAGAGTGGAAAAACATCATAGAGCAACAATTTAAAATATTTTGTCGCAATAACTTGCTTAATTATAGTCCCTGTTCCCTTGTAAATCCCAACAAACTACACAGGAGCATTATCAAATAACATTTACCACATGAAGTATTAAGAGCAGAAAAACCAAATGCCTGGTCAGAGTTAGATATAAATGTCTTTTATATGAAGGTGAGGTAGATGGAAAGATAATGTGGAAAGACCCAAAGGCAAAATAAAGCTGATTTAGAGAAATATAGTTTCACTAGATTTATAGCACCGAACGAAGCTCTTTTGGCCCATCTCTGCTGTGCCAAGTTATTCCCTTTGCCTGCACCTGGCCCATCTCCCTCCAAATGTTTCCTATCCATGTACCAAAGTATCTTTTCAATGCAATAATTGTACTCATCTCTACCACTTCCTCTGGCAGCTGGTTCCATGTACACACCACTCTTTATGTGAAAGTGTTGCTCCTCAGGAGCCTTTAACATTTGTAACCCTGTCACCTAAAAGCTACATCCTCTTTTGACTCCCCTACCCTGGGGAAAAGACTATTTACTTTATCTGTACCCCTCATGATTTTATACACCTCCATAAAGTCACTCTTGCAACTCCTACACTCCAGTAAAAAGAGAGCCCGCCTCTCCTTATAACTCAAACCCTCCAGACCCAGTAACATTGTGAATCTTTTCTCGCAGCCTTTCCAGTTTAATGACATTCTTCCAATAACAGGTTGACCAATACTGATCACAATACTCCATATGTGACCATACCAACATTTTATACAGCTGTAGCATGACATCCTGCCTCCTGTACTCTAGCCTGACTGATGAAGTTGTGCAGTTGACCAGAAAATCTACGTCTGAAGTAGAAAGTGAGTATCAAACACTGCATCAGGTACAGTGAGGTTGTGCTATTTACAGGTTGTAGGTTGGAAACTTGGCTTACACTTTCTGAGAGAAAATTTCCCCCACCACCAAACGCATCTCCCACTGCCATCTATCCTGTGGAAGGGATTGAGTATGAGAGTCACAAGTCATGATGTAGCATCATAGGACTTTAGTTAGGCTGCGTTTGGAGTATTGCGTGCAATTCTGGTCACCAGAATACAGGAAAGATATGGAGGCTTTGAAAGAGTGCAGAGGTGGTTTACCAGAATGATGTCTGGATTAGGACGCATCAGCTACAGGGAGAGGTTGGACAGACTCAAATTGCTTTCTTTCGAACGTCAGAGGTTGATAGAAAGTATATAAAATAATGAGAGAGGTAGGGAGGCTAGAACAGTCAACCCTTTTCCCAAGATGGAAACATCAAATACTAGAGGGCATCACTAAGGTGAGAGAGAGGCATAAAGTTTAAAGGACATATGCATAGTCAGTTTTTTACACAGAGGCCAGTAGTGATGCTGGTGCACGTTGCCAGGGGTAGTGGAGGCAGATAGAGTGGCATTTAAGAGACGTTTGGATAGGTACATGGATTTGCAGGAATATGGATTATGTGCAGGCAGATAACAGTTTGACTTGACATTATATTTGGCACAGATGTGGAATGAAGGGCCTGTTACTATGCTGTACTGTTCTATGTTTTTCTTAGCTCATTTTTGTTTCCAGCTCCACCAGGAAAGATGAATAGGAGAGTAAGTCTGAAACTTAGTCTAAATAAGATTTGATGACATTTGCCTTGTTTTAGAATGCTGTGCTTGATTTGAAAGTGGATATAATGAAAATCACTAATTCAGCACCTATAACTCTGGTGTAGTTGAATGCAATATTATTTTTTAAATATATTTTTTCAATACATGGAGTTTCTTCTGATTGGCTTGCAGATACTGTCAGCCCATATTCCACAGTGAATTGTGGTATGGGAAGCCCTTTGGACTAAGTGAGTCACTTCCCCCATTTATTTAATTGGTTTGCTACATTTGGCAGCCTGACTAAACATTCTGTCTACACAGCATGAATATCCTCATGCAGATGTCCGTTTTAGATCTTTCTTTTACTTGCAAAAAATGTAAACCTTTATTATGTAATGCCAAACATTGTTATGCCTGTGATTACTGAAAAAAACAGGTACTAACAGAGTATCATGTACAGATTTTTTTCTGTACACAAATCGCAGTTTATTTTCCTTTGTTTCTGAAGTGTTCTTTCTCTCTTGTCACGTCCTTTACTTAACTTTCACCTAACTAGTTTGGGGACATCCTATTCTTCCATTGCTCCAGTTTTCCATGGAATCCGGCTGTTTCCAGACCCTGTTTCAGGTGAACAGCCCCGTAGAAAGAAATCTCAGTTTAAAAATAAAACACCCTCAAAAATGCGAGTGATCAGTTTCCAGCTTTGCTGCAGGCACCAGAGCAAGCACGCGGCGGCCCTGTCCTGATCAAGAACTACTTCACAAGTTGGTTCCTGCTCAGGACTTTGCTGGTGGGCTTGTCCAAGTGCTCGGAGTGAAACTAGGACTGGGGAATAAATCTTATCAGTTTTTGAGTTGGTGTTTTATTTTTCCCTCCCTGAAGCTTTTCCTGCGATTCTATGTCTTGACTAATAAATCAGAATGCACAAAGTTGCTCAGTGCTTTTTAGTATAATCTTCAAATCAAATTACTCTTACAATATTTATTCACAAAATGCTGGAGTAACTCGGCAGGTCAGGCAGCATCTCGGGAGAGAAGGAATGGGTGACGTTTCGGGTCGAGACCCTTGAAGGGTCTCTGTTAGTACCCTTGAAGGGTCTCGACCCGAAACGTCACCCATTCCTTCTCTCCCGAGATGCTGCCTGACCTGCTGAGTTACTCCAGCATTTTGTGAATAAATCGATTTGTACCAGCATCTGCAGTTATTTTCTTATACTCTTACAATATCATACTAATGCAGACTACCCAAGCAAGATTGATTTTTGCCTCTCCTGCTTCAATGGACTGATAGATTTTATGTCTACATTGGTTCGAAGAAATGCCTCAATTCTAGATATAATAGTGGTGTTTACAGATGCAATAGTGACGTTTAAGAGAGTTTTAGATAGGCATGTGCAGGAAATGGAAGGATATGTATCACGTGCGGGCAGATGAAATTAGTTTGTCTTTGCATCATGTTTGGCCAGACATTGTGGGCCATAGTCTGTTTATGTGGTGTATGGTTCTAATATTTATCAATGTGTGTTAAAGTTAGTGGGGAGAGTGCAACATCAAGCAATGGTCAGTATAATGGCTAGACAGTACTGCATTTTGAACTACAAAGGATAAAGCAATGCAGCAGTAACGCAGTTCCATCGTGTTTGCTGCGGGTCTTTCAAAGAGAAATCCTATCCATCTTTGGCACTCTTCTCCTTAGAGCATTCATCCCAATTCCATCCAAAAGGCGTGTTTATTAAATCTACTGGTACCATCCTGTCAGGCAGTTTGTTCCCTATCCCAACATTTGTTACATTAAACAACTAAAATGCTATCAGACAGAGAGAGCAATTTGCAAGTGGAGCCCTGCCAGAGGTTGAGGGATTGTTTCCTGTTTTGGAGCTCAGATCTGGCAGAGACATGCATCAAGCACAAAAAAAACAGTTGCATTGCACGTTTCATTACCCGAGGACTTCTCAAAGTGCTACATAACCAGTTAGCACGTTTGTAATGTGCCAAATATGGTTTGCCTTTGCACAGGATGTCAGGAAGATAATCGATTAGGTGACCTTTTTCACGATATTGGTTCTGGGAGAACTTCCTTGTTGCTCTTTGAGCAGTACATGATATCGCTTGTTGACACGTGAAGGCTTCCAGGCCCTACTCCCTCATCTGTAAGACATCATGCCAGCAGTACAATGCTCCCTCAACATTGCAGTGAAATGACAGCCGACATTGTGCGCTTGCTTTCAAGAGAGGCTAGAAACTTTAGCTTTCAGAATCAGTGTTTGGAGTCGAGACTGGGAGGCACAGGGGCACAACTGGTAAAGCAGCTGCCTCACAACGCCAGAGACCTGGGTTTGATCCTGACTTTGGGTGCTGTCTGTGCGGAGTTTGCATGTTCTCCCTGCGACTGTGTAGGTTTCCTCCGGGTGCTCCTCCGACATTCCAAAGACGTCCGGGTTTGTATGTTAATTGGTCATCTGTAAATTGCCGCGAATGTGTGGGGAGTGGGAAAGAGGTAGAACATAGAGCTAGTGTGTACAGGTGAAGGTTGGCATGAACTCAGTGAGCTGAAAGGCCTACTTCCTTGCTCTATCTCTAAACTAAACTGAGCTAAAGTGTCCTCTGTGCAATTTGCACTGATGAAGATCTCGGCGCATATCCATTTTATTAGCAGAGTTCTCTGGATTTTATGAGTCATATGACCACTTCGTTAAGGTACAAGATAAAAGTTCATCTGACCTATTTTATATGGAAGCCTTGCTTCCAATAGAGGGAAATAACACGGCACGACGATCTCAGCTGATCTCCAGATTCGAGAGATGAAAGCTTTGTTGGTGGCTCGCTCTCCCTCCTGGTCCTATGCACAATGACTAAGCTATTGTCAAAATTAATAAATGGGTCGACTCTATTTACATAAGACTCATTGTTAATAGAGTGGAAACAGGCCCTGTGGCCCAAATTGCCCACACTGACCTACATGTTCCATCTACACTATTCCCACCTGCCAGCGTTTGACCCATAATCCCTCTAAGTCTATCCTATCCATGTACCTATAAGAAAATAACTGCAGATGCTGGTACAAATCGAAGGTATTTATTCACAAAGTGCTGGAGTAACTCAGCAGGTTGGGCAGCATCTCTCCCGAGATGCTGCCCGACCTGCTGAGTTACTCCAGCACTGTGAATAAATACTATCCATGTACCTGCCTGAAAGTTTCTTAAATGTTTATGATCTAGGATGAAACTGAATTATTTCCTTGAATATGTAAAGATGAAATATAAATGAAAATGGATAACAGCATAAAATATTTGTTCCATTCAGGGTTGTATATCATGAACTGGTCTTAACTACCAAGGAGTACATGCGAGAAGTGACTACAATTGACCCGCGCTGGTTGGTAGAGTTTGCACCTGCCTTCTTCAAAGTGTCTGATCCAACTAAACTCAGCAAACAAAAGAAACAACAGAGGCTGGAGCCCTTATACAACCGCTATGAAGAGCCCAACGCCTGGAGAATTTCCCGAGCTTTCAGACGACGTTAGACTGCCGATTACTGTGAACATGGTGTGTTATGCGGTCTCAGAATGCCTGGGTGGAATGCAGGTTAAAAAGGACTTTGTATGCACGCAAGAACTGAACGTGTAGGAAGGAACTGCAGATGCTAGTTTATACCGAAGATAAAGACAAAATTCTGGAATAACTCAGCGGGTCAGGCAGCATCTCTGGAGAAAAGGAATTGGTGACGTCTCGCGTCAGATCCATTCTTCCGACTGCAGAAGTGTGAAGAAGGGTTCCAACCCAAAACATCACCTAATCTTTTTCTCCAGGTATGCTGCTTGACCCGCTGAGTTATTCTGGCATTTTGTGTCCACCCAAGAACTGAAAATTGGTACCTTGAATCTTTAAAAAGATATCCGTTTATGTCCAATTTGATTTGCTTTAAAGTTTATTAAAAAAACATGAGCAATCATCGTACATAAGGAAATTCTCCATGTCACCGTTTGTTATTAATGTGTCATGACTTTGCAATCTGTCACTTGAAAACTTAGAAGCTGCAGGTTTGTGGGTTTGCAAAATATACAATTGTAAATGTCTCAAAGAATATACTTTTCTGCTGCAATAGGTAGAAGATGGTAGGTATTTTTTCCAAATAAAATTTGACATCTCCTTTATCTTTTATTAGTCTTTGGAGACCCACACAGTGGAATAAAGGATGTGTTTAACTATTTTCAAATGTTTGAAGTCTCTCAAGTCAAATTAAGTGTGGAGATGTAACATAAATGGGAGAATCTAGGCAAGAACAGAAGAAATAGGATTAGTGACTTAAAAAAATCTTTCCTGGCCGTTTCACACTGAAGCCCAAACTTTGCGTTCAACCCTTGGTTTTGTTTTAACCAGAACGTAATAGAAATAATTTTAATCCCTCGAGTACTTTGATGACTCTTGAGAGCTGTAAATATAATTGAAATAGATTAAACATTTGTTTGTCAAACATGTTGCTTAGTTGTTACGGTTTTCAAAAGTTACTAGCTTCTGCCAGAAGATATTTGCATTGTTCTGTGAACAGAATGATACAGGTATTTCTTTTGTTTCCATTTAATTTCAAAAGGAAATGTCTAATTCTACACTTAAAATAGAAATGTAAGATTACTATGTATAGTGTTTAATCCTGACGGTAGTTTTGCAGAGCAGCTGTTGCAACAGCTGGAACGAGAAACAAGGGAATTTTTTTTTACATTGAAAGTCTTGTGCCAGCTTTATTTGCAATTCAGTTATTTATACTGTGATTTAATGTGCATTCTGTAAAAATAGGTTTTTATTATGTTGTAAGTCAAGATTGCAAATAAAAGCTGCTTTTGCATTCCTCAGTATTCCACTCCACAGTATCAACCCACAGTTCTTTCACACATAATTACAAAGTTATAATTACTATGTAATAACTTCATTCATACAGGCAGGAACCACACAAGGCCAGTTCATTACTGCCATGTGTGCAAATATGCGGTTACAGCCAGGAAATGCACCCACACATATCATTCAGCCCGGTAATTACTGTTATAATTTTGGGGATACAGACTTTTTGCCTTTTTTTTTTGTTTTACGTAATGAATATTGGCAGGCAGAATGTCAAAGTAATTGATATACATTGCACTATCGTACCTGACGTAATGAAGCATCACAGTGGTGCTAACCTGATCACTTGGGAACTAATGATCTATATTAACAGAGTGATACAGCACGGAAAGAGGCCCTTCAACCTAACTTGTCCAGGCTGACTACAATTCCCCATCAAAGCTGGTACCTTTTGCCCATATTTGGTCCATAACTCTCTAAACTTTTCTTATCCAAGTACCTCTTCAAATATATTTTTTAAAGCTGTTATTATACCTGCCTCAACCCCCCCCCTCCCCCCCCCCCCCCCCCCGGCAGCTCATTCTATCTAACCACTACTCTTGGAGTGGAGAAAAATTGCCCCTCAGTTCCTATTCTATCATTCCCCTCTCACCTTAAACCTATGCACTCGAGTTCTTGATTCCCCTACTCTGGGGAAATGACTGTGCATTCTCCTTATCAATTCCCCTCATGAATTTATACACGTCTAAAAGATCACCCCTCAACATCCTGTGCTCCAAGGAATCAAGTCCTAGTTTGCCCAATCTTTCCTTACAGCTCAAGCCCTTGAGTCTTTGTAACATCCTCGAAATCTTCTCTGCACTCTTTTCAGCTTAATAACATCCTATAACAGAGTGGGCAAACCTCAACATAATACTCCAAGTACGACCTCACCAACGTCTTGTACAACTGTAGTGTAATGTCCCAACTTCTATGCTCAATATCCCGACTGATGAAGGCCAAAGCCTTGACCACCCTTTCTACATGTGACACAACTTTCAGGAACTGGTACTCCTACATCCCTCGGCACTACAACATTCCCCAGAGCCCTATCATTCACTGTGAAAGTCCTACACTGGCCTGGCTTCCCAAAATGCAAAACCTTGCACTTATCTATTTTGAACTTCATTAACCGTTCTTCAGCCCACTTGCCCATCTGATCAAGATCATGCTGTAATTTTTGCTAATCATCTTGACTGTCTAGGATGCCGTCCATTTTATAGGGATCTGTAAACTTACTCAACAAACCTTGTATGTTCTTATCTAAATCATTGATATAAGCCACAAAAAGCAATGGGCCCAGCACTGATTGCTGAGGCACCCCATTAGTCACAGGGCTCCAGTCCAAAATAAACCAACCTTCCACCACTGTCCTCTATTCCATGGCTAATTCTGTATTCAGGCTCCTAACTTTCCCTGGATCCCATGCAATCTAACCTTTCAGAAAAGCCTACCACGTGGAATCTTATCAAAGGTCTTGCTAAAGTCCATATTTACAACGCCTACAGCCTTGCCCTTGTTAACCTTCTTGGATACTTCTACAAATAACTCAAATTTGTGAAACACGATCTCCCATATACAAAACCATGTTGACTATCCTCCGTCTATCCAAACGCATGTCAATCTTATTTCACCAAATCCTCTCTAGCAATTTACTGTCCACAGATGTTAGGGTCGCTGGTCTATAGTTCCCCGGGTTTTCCTTGCAGCCCTTTTAAATGGTGGCACAACGTGAGCCACCCTCCAGTCATCTGGCACCTCACCCGTGTCTTAACGACAATTCATTCATCTCAGACAGGTCTGCGATTTCTTCTCTTGTTGCCAACAGTGTTCTTGGATATATCTGAAAAGACCCGGGAGATTTATCAGCCTGAGGACGTCCAGCATCTCCTTGACCGTAATGTGGACTGTCCTCAAGACATCTCCATTATCTGTCCCAAGCTCCCTAGTCTCCACAGTAAAAACTAAAGAGAAATAGTCATTGAAGACCTTGCTCATCTGGTGCTTTGGTTTCTAAGGGGCCCTATTTTCTCTCTAGTTGCACCCGTTCCCTAAATGTACTTATAGAATAGCTTTAGATTCTCCTTAAACATCTGCCAGCTATTTCTTGCCCTCTTTTTTGCCCTCCTGATTTCCTCTTTTATGTATGGTCGTCAGTCTCCTAAACTCCTGCAGGGTTACACGATGATATCTGAGATATCCTATCATGCTGCTCACTCTAGTGTTCTGTTTCCTACTACTTTCTAAAGTTTTTCTAAAAGTTTATTTGATTTTACTTTCTGAAGATAATTGTGGTTGAATTTTGTTAGTAGCACGAGTCAAATGTGTTTGCTTTATGTTGTATATTGATCCTAAAATGCTGTCTCTTTGAAGTCGATTCTGGAAGTCGTCGAGGATCTGTTGCTAAATTCTGTCTTGGGGGCATGCGATCGGGAACAAACGGCTGCCTTTGCTGGGAGCCCTGCAGACGTCCTGTGCTTAGTTGCAAATTATTTTTAAGCATCTATCCAATGTTCACATTCCACTTCCAAGCAAAATCCAGCCGGGGTTTTGCAGGGAAACATTCCCATATCACTATGTAAAAACAACTTTGACCTGTCCATGTGATCGTAGCAATTGTAAAGATACTGCCTGGTGTTCACCGCGTTCTATGACATTACATTGTTTTGGAGAGCAAAATAGGAGCAAGTAATTGTGAGTATTCCCTTTGCAAGTGATTCAGGAAACTAAAACCTACTTTTCTTGTGAGACGGTATCCTGACCATAAAGATTCAGAATCCTTGGTTCTACAAACATAGAAAATAGCTGCAGGAGTAGGCCATTCGGTCCTTCGAGGGGTACTGATCATCCAGAATCAGTACCCCGTTCCTGCTTTCTCCCCACATCCCTTGATTCCGTTCTAATGTCCAACAGACCAAGTAGTTGAAGAAATTATTCTTGTTGCATTTCTTGATATCCCTAATACCATGCCGACCACAATGCCTCATCTATACTGGTTATATTTACAAATAGGTGGCCAGTTTTTAAAATGCTGTTCATTTAGTCAGCTATAAGTCTAAACTTGTTTTTCACAACACCCAAGATCTCTCTTGGATAGCTTTAAGTGCAGGAAATTCATCAAGATCCTGCTGTTCTGAAAAGATGAAATTATTTGAGTTTGATCCATTGCCATCAAATGACTGCACTAGATTGCAACAGTAAGCTTTTAGTCAGGACGTGAAGCCAGCATTTAAAGAATGCTTGGTTCTTTCTGTCGATAGATCATGCCATACACATATTTAATAAAATGAAAGTTTATGTGGTTCAAAGTTTAGTAAGAACCAAAGCCTTTAACAAAATTCAAAGTGCTGAAGGAACTCAGCAGGTCAGGCAGATCTGGGCAGGGAATGGTCAGGCAACGTTTTGAGTCGGGACCCTTTGGATTGATGTCTGAAGGTGTCCCGAACCTAAACGTTGCCTAACCGTTCCCTCCCCAGATGCTGCCTGACCCGTTGAGTTCATTTAGCACTTTGTGTTTTGCCCAAAAATCCAGCACCTGCATTTTCTTAAATTTTGCAAGAACTAAAGTAGGAAGGAAATGGTCAGACTTTTTTTTGATCGTAAGAGCAGTTTTGGGCACCTTCGTACTTCTAATTAAAAAAACATATGCATATATTTTCTAAGCTATTTTTTCTTGAATTTCACACAATCTCAGCAGCCCATTCATTTAACCTGCCTCCAGTCACAAATAGCAGTAAATATTCATAATTCTGTATGGTCTGATTGTTTTAGACAGGAAAGCGGTATGCTCACTCCGTGAAGGCTATAATTTTGTGACAAAATGAAATGGTGTACTTTGACACAGTCCTGACACTAAGAAATAAAGACATTTGTAAGGTAACTGTGTAATTGCTACACTTGTACGGGAAAGTGTGTGGATTTATTCGATTCCTTTCACCTAAGAACCACAGTTCATTGAGTGTACCAATATTTATTGCAAAAACAGCATTGGTCAAATCCAGTTGATTTGGTGTTGTTTATATAAAATCAATCAAATAAGCTGGTCTTCTTGTACTGTTGCTTTAGTACGTTTTCTGAAACGTAGCATTTGGCAGCTTATGTGCTTGAGGGTGGTTGATTTTTGGCTTTTGCTGCTGTTTATCCTGTGTGTGTTCAGTTTGACCACTAAATATAGGATATTTTCTTTTATTTTAATTTAGCCTTGGTTTTTGCTCCTCCACCCAATTGATTTGGTCACTGTCAACACGCCGTTAACCCTTTACTCCTCAAGGCAAGTAGTTTCCCCTTCTTTAGAATTGCCATTTCAAGTTAGGCCAGTTGGTTTCTGAATGAAAAATGGGTTGAAAGAAACGTTTGAAAAACAGTATGAAGCACAATTGTTCGAAAATCTAGGTTTACCTCAGTTTAAAAAAAGGAATAAAAAACTACGTGGATACAAGGAAATGCAGATGCTGGTTTATAACAAAAAAACTACACAAAGTGCTGGAATAACTCAGCAGGTCAGGCAGCATCTCTGGAGAACATGGACAGATGGCGTTATGGGTTGTGACCTTTCTTCAGACTGATTACAGGCAGGGGGAAGATAGTTGGAAGCGAGTTATAGATGGAAATAGGTGGGGGGGGGGGGGTTTGATAGGCAGATGGTGGTCAAAGGCCCCTGATGAAAAGACGGAAGGTGTGAGACAAAAGGATTGAAGAGTTGCCTCTTCAAAGAAGCTGTCCCTGAATCATCTTTCCAGTCTTAATGGGAGGGACAAAAAACTGCAGATGCTGGAATCTTGAGCAAAATAAAACGAAGTACTGGAGGAACTCAGCGGCTCAGAGGTAACGTTCAGATATGTTTTGGGCCGGGATCCTTCTTCAGATTGGTGGAGTAAGGGGCACATGGTAGGTGGGTACAAGTGAGGGGGGTGGGTGTGATTAGCAGATGGGTGGGGTGGGGTGAGTGACTGAGGCCAGAGGTGAAAAGGAGAAAAAAGGGTGTCAGATATGACAAAAAAGGAACTCTCAATCTGTCTTAAACATGGGGTCTAAGAAGGAATGTTAGTTAAGGTGAATTGTATCTAAATCTGGTATATTTTCCTTTCTGACAAAGAACATGATGTAATTGATGGCTGTGTTTTAAACCGGATGGAATATTAATCACACGTGTGGGGTGATGGCAATGCGTTAGTGAGTCATGGTCTAATCTATAAAAGTAAAGAATGAAGCTGTAATCTTGTCATTCATGTACTATCTTTAAATTAAATCTAACCTTACACCAGATAATAATTTATGTAATTGCATTAACAATTCTAGTTGAGGTGATGCCACATGTCCACTCCGGGTTTGTCACTGGGATCGATGTGCTGGAGTCCTGTGACAGACACCCACTTGTGAATGGTGGTGGTGGGCAAATTATTCACTGAATGTGAACCAGAGGCTCCCTGAACAGCCCCGCGACTTTAATGAAGTGGCACAGTGGCACAGCGGTAGAGTTGCTGCCTTACAGCGCCAGAGACCCAGGTTCAATCCCGACTACGGGTGCTGTCTGTACGGAGTTTGTACGTTCTCCCTGTGACCGCGGGTTTTCTCCGAGATCTTCGGTTTCCTCCCACAATCCAAAGACGCAGAGGTTTGTAGGTAAATTGGCGTTGGTAAAATTGTAAATTCTCCCTAGTGTGTGTAGGGTAGTGCTAATATGCGGGGATCGTTGGTCAGCGCAGACTCGGTGGGCCGAAGGGCCTGTTCTGCGCTGTATCTCTAAACTAAACTAAAATAGTGCAAAATCGGAGACAGAAGTAGATTGAACCTTCCTCAGCTAAAGAGCTACACTCCTCAGCTATCACAGAGACACAATGTGCTGCAATCTTGAGCAAACCTCTGGAGGAACTCGGCGGGATCATGAGTCTGCAGAAGGGTTTTGACCTGAAACATCATCTGTCCATTCCTTCCACAGATGCTGCCAGGCCCGCTGAGTTCCTCCAGCACTTTGTACTTTGGCACGTCTATCTCAGTGACTTATGAGGGTTTGAAATGCTTTTTTTAATTGATAAAACTACACAACCAATTCAACTGATTCCATATCATAAAGCAGCATAAGAAAATGAGTTTAAAAAAAATTCTTGAGCAATTATTTTCAACAGAAACACGTTACAGCAAAGTCTGAAGATGTATATTTTCCACTGTGGAAATGGCAAATTTCCAAGATGGTACACAATTCATTTTGAGATGACAGGATGTTACTGAGGTTTGGTTGAAATGATGAATGAAAACTTGTGAAGCCAGATGAGCAGGGAGGAAGGTTGTGCAAGTGAATACAATGCAAGAATTAGTTACGGTTTTATGAGCATTCCCAGTGCATGTCTGAGCACAGCTTGTCATGAATTGTAGCAAGAGATCGAAGAAACTGCCAATGCTGGAATCTTGAGCAAAACACAAAGCGCTGGAGTAACCCAGTTTAGTTCGGTTTAGTTTGGTTTGGTTTGGTTTGGTTTAGAGATAAAGCGTGGAAACGGGTCCTTCGGCCCACTGAGCCCGCACTGACTAGCCATCCCCAGCACTATCCCACACACTATGGAAGATTAACAATTTTTACCAAAGCCAAATTAATCTTCAAACCTGTATGTCTTTGGAATGTGGGAGGAAACGGGAGCACCCTAAGAAAACCTACACAGTCACGGGGAGAACATGCAAACTCCATAAAGACAACAGCCGTCATCAGGATCGAACCCGGGTATCTGGCGCTGCAAGGCAGCAGCTCTACCACTGCGCCATTGTGCCGCCCCGGTTTTTAAGGCGAGGGAACTTAAGTGGGAACTTAAATGGACTGCACGGCCTCTTTGTAAGCTCCCACTGGATGTAGTTTAAGAACTCGCTTTTACAGACCTCAAAATACCAATCAATTCTGAAAATTAACAGTCGGTCGGGATTTAAACATACTGCTGACATGTTAATCTCACGGATAAAGAGGACATTGTTGTAGCGTTCAACACCTTAGACTGAAATGATTTTCTTGCAAAGCACAAAAGCAGTGGCTGGATCCAAATAATGATTCACTTTCACCAGGCCATGGACTTAACTTTCTGCTTGTACGTTATAGCATCACCTGCCAGTCTAGTGTTGAAATACTCATGATAAACACGTGATTATTCATCGTGTGCATTGAATGCAATGTTTGGAATGTATGTTAATGAAAGATACAACACCTTACTGTAAAGCACAGGACCTTTTTAGGGCGGCACAGTGGTGCTGCTGGTAGAGTTGCTGCCTCTCAGTGCTCCAGTTCCAGGTTCAATACTGACCTCTGGTGCTGTCAGCGTGGAGTTTGCACGTTCTCCCTGCGACCGTGTGGGTTTCCTCCGGGTGCTCTGGTTTCCTCCCACATCCCAATGACGTGCGGGTTTATAGGTTAATTGACAGGAAGAGCCAGCGCTGCCCTCGCAGCTGCGGCTTGCCTGCAGTCCATTTGTCTTTTGTGTTTTTTGTTGTTTTTGTCTTTTATGTAGTTTTAATATGGTGTAGTGTTTGTATGTTATGTGGGGGTGGGAGGGAACGGGAACTGTAAAATTCTCTCTCCTGAACGGAGACGCGACTTTTGTTTCTGTGTCGTGTCTCCGTTCCCGCTGCGGCCTACCACCGGCCATGCACCTGGGACCACCTGGGGCTCTGGTTCGCAGAGCCCACGGCCAGGACTCACCACCTGCGGCGCTGGCTGCCTTCGAATGCTGCGGGAGCGGCTGTGACTCGTCTCCGGAGGCTCCGGTCGCGGGCCGCCTGGATGTCGGAAGCCCGCAGGCCCCTGGGTGGGGGCCGACATCGGGTGCTCCGGCAGCGACAGCGTCTTCGCCCGCCCCGAATTGCGGGGCTTGGGTCGGCCCACCGCGGACCTTTCACCGTCCGGCGCGGCCTGAAATTGGCCGCGGGATTTTCTCCGCCCGGCGAGGGCTTCAATGTCGGGAGCCCCGACCGCCCCGACATGGCAACTCCAACAGCCTGACCGCGGGAGAAGACGGCAGGGGAAGAGAAAAAGACATTCTGGCCTTCCATCACAGTGAGGAGGGACTGGAGGAGACTCACTGTGATGGATGTTTCTTTTGTTTGGTGTTAGTTTGTGATTGTATGTGTTATTGCATTTTTATTGATTATTCTTATTGGTCTTATTGTTCAACTGCGGGTAATGTTTCATTTCACTACACATTTATGTGTATGTGACAAATAAACGACTATTGACTATTGAGGTGATTGATTCATGGATGCGGCAATTCATTCCCTGCTTCTCTATTCCATATTCCATTCTCCCTCAGCCTTGTTTTACCTTCCTATTTAATGTACCTCATTGCCCTGAAACATCGGCTCCGTCTTTCTCGTTGATGGGGGGGGAGGGTTACTGTGTCTGTGATGGACCGGGCTGAACAAATGAAGTTTAAACCTAATTTCTTCCACTATCCATCCACCCAATCCACCCCCCCCCCCCTCACCTGTACCCACCTATCACTCGCCAGGATTTGTTCCACCCTCCCAGATCTATTCTGGTTTTCACCAGAGACATAGGAAACATAGAAAATAGGTGCGAGTAGGCCATTCGGCCCTTCGAGCCAGCACCAATATGCTTTTGCCTCATATCCCTCGATTCTGTTAGCCTTAAGAGCTATATCTAACTCTCCCTTGAAGGCATCCAGTGAATTGGCTTCCACTGCCTTCTGTGGCAGAGAGTTCCACAAATTCACAACTCTCCGGGTGAAAACATTTTTCCTCATCTCAGTTCTAAATGGCCTACCCCTTATTCTTAAACAGTGGCCCCTGGTTCTGGACTCCCCCGACATCGGGAACATTTTTCCTGCATCTAGCCTGTCCAATCCCTTAAGAATTTTATATGTTTCTACAAGATCCCCTCTCAACCTTCTAAATTCCAGTGAATACAAGCCCAGTTCGATCCATTCTTTCATCATATGTCAGTCCCACCTTCCTGGGGATTAACCTGGTGAACCTATGCTGCACTCCCTCAATAGCAATAAAGTCCTTCCTCAAATTAGGAGACCAAAACTGCACACAATACTCCAGGTGTGGTCTCACCAGGGCCCTGTACATCTGCAGTAGGACCTCCTTGCTCCTATACTCAAGCATACTTCCTATACTTGAGGAAGGGTCCCAACCAGGCACGTCGACTATACATGACTCCAGAGATGCTGCCTGATCCGTTGAGTTACTCCAGCACTTTGTGTCTTTTGAAAAAATTAATTGCCTTTGTGACATTGAGTTACCTGTGAAGCATTAGACATAAATAAAAATGTATATTTTGATGTCAATTAATGACCTGGCCTCAGGATAAAAGTTATTATTTCAAACCCACCAGGATGGATCATTCAAGCTCCATTTACTGAGGAATTTTTAAAATCAGCAATTAATGAAAACTCTGAATGTGATGCGTAGCTAATAACTGTAAGCAGGTTCACAATACTTCTCTGTATTCTTTGGGATGGCATAGGAGCGCAGCAATAGAGTTGCTACATTATTAATGCAGATCAGTCTGAAGAAGGGTCTCCTATCCCTTCTCTCCAGAGATGCTGCCTGTCCCACTGAGTTACTCCAGCGTTTTGTGTCTACCTCCTGCATTACAGTGCCAGAGACCTGGGTTTGAACCTGACCTCGGGTGCTGTGTGTACGGAGTATGCACGTTCTCCCTGTGACTGTGTGGGTTTTCTCTGGGTGCTCCAGTTTCCTCACACATCACAAAGACATACGAGCTTGTTGGCTTCTGTAAATTGTAGGATCGAACGACTCTATGGGCGATCGTTGGTCGGCACGGACTCTGTGGGTCGAAGGGCTTGTTTCTCCGCTGCATCACTAAAGTTAAAATTTAATTAAACTAAAATGCAATCTAATGAGGTGGATATTCAGCTAGTAATGAACTATTGAGAGTATAGGATTCCTTGATATTTAAACAGTCTTTGCATTATGTTTTATGCTAAACTATACTGGGATTCAGTGAGGGGGTGTTCAATATAACTGAGGCTGTTCGAGTTCCTGCAGACTAATCCAAAGTTTCTTTTTTCTCTGGTTTATGTTACCTGCATTTAAAATGTGATCCATGTGTGATGTTGGTCAATCTGTGTTGTAGGTGTGGGCTTCCTTGAGTTTGAAGAAACTGCAGACTTGTATTGTGCCACGGTGCCTTGAAATGGGGAGACAGGACTGAACATGCATAGTAATAATAATAATAATAATAATAAAAATAAATTTAAAAAATAATAATATATTCCTTTATTCATCCCACACCAGGGAAATTTACAGTGTTACAGCAGCAAAGTGGATAGCAAGAGAGCAAGAGATCATTCATTATAAATAAATAAAAGATACATAAATTGTCATCAGTTTTCTGTGTGTTCTTAGCTGTTACTGTTGACTCATCTGCTGGGAGCAGTGCTGGTTGTGCAGTCTCACAGCAGCGGGAAGGAAGGACCTCCTATATCTCTCCTTCACGCACTTGGGGTGAAGGAGTCTGTCACTGAAGGAGCTACTCAGTGCAGTGACAGTGTCCTGCATGGGGTGGGAGTCGTTGTCCAGCAGCGATGTTAACTTTGCCATCACCCTCCTCTCTCCCACCACCTGCACTGAGTCGAGGGGGCAACCCAGGACAGATGCATTCGGTGGTCTCTGACTACAGTCGTAGTTTAATTTAGTTTAGTTTAGAGAAACAGCGCAGAAACAGACCCTTTGGCCCACCGAATCCTTGCCAACCAGCGATCTCCGTTACACTAGCACACACTACACACGAGGGACAATTTTCAATTTTCACTGAAGCCAATTAACCTACAAACCTCTATGCCTTTGGAATGTGGGATTAAACCAGAGCACCTGGAGAAAACCCATGCAGGTCGTGGGGGGAGCATACAAACTCTGTACAGACAGCACCCACAGTCAGGATTGAACCTGGGTCTCTGGTGATGTAAGGCAGCAACTCTACCGCTGCGCCACCCTAAGTCAAAACGAAATGGATCATATTCAGGACTCATTGGGTGCTGTGCTTTTGACTCACAGGGCATGGGATGTTTAAGATGGAACACACTTTGCTTGGGGAACTGTACAGAGGAAGTGCCATTTGCCAGGAGAATAATGAACTGATGACAGACAGCTTATTTATTCAGCGAGTCCCTTCAGACAAAGGCCTGTGCTTTGTTTGAAATTATCCAACCTGATTTATGAGGAAATGTCTGACCACAGCAGCTACACACCATAAGTCTGCCATATGTATGATTTATATCTGCAGAAACTTCCGGAGACCCTTTCATTTCAAAGCACTGCTTGCCGGTGTAAATGAACTCCCCAGGTTATGGTAATGATATCCTAGCAAAGACTTAATTATGATGTAATGAATTGTTGAACTTAATCATTTTTGCAGCCTATCCCAGACAACAATAATAACGTGTTCTTTAAATGGAGCCTTTAACATATTGAAATGTCCCGAGGTATTTCACAGCAGTATTATCAAATAAAATTTGTCACGGAGCCACCTAGCATCAGAGAGTAATGGCAATGAAAGGGACCATTCAACCCATGCAGTCTATGCTAGCCCTTGGTAGAACAACCCCATCGCTTCATTCCTCTTCTCTTTCACTGTAGCCCAGTAAATTATTCTCTCTAAAGCAGCTTTCCAATTTCCTTTCCAAAGTCCAGATTAAATCTGTTTTCCCCACCCTTGTCGGTAGTGAATTCAAAGTCCCGAGTGAAAGCAAATTTGCTCATATTCCCCCATGCCTCTTTTGCCCAATATTTAGAATCAATATCTTCTGGTCATCAAACCACTCCCCATTGAGAAAGTATTCCATCTACCTGCAGTGGCACAGTGGCGCCATTTGCAGAGCTGCCGCCTTACATTGCGAGAGGCCTCGGTTCAATCCTGACCTCAGACGCTGTCTGTGTGGAGTTTGCATATCCTTCATGTGCCACGTGGGTTTCCTCCAGGTGCTCTTGTTGTTCCCCCTCCTAAAGATGTTGGTAGGTTAATTAGCCTCTGTAAATTGCACCTAGTGTGTAGTTGAGAGGGAGAATCTAGGGGGAATTGATGACAATATGGAGAAAATAAAGTTGGATAGGATTAGTGTAGTTGGGTGATTGATTGTTAGCCTGGACTTAGTGGGCCAAAGGGCCAAGTTCCATGCTGTATATCCCCATCTAACAACCTTATATAAACAAGTAATCACTTTTAGGAAATGTGAGAAGAGCTGTCTCAAAGCCTGGCTCCTGGAGGTGGGTCTTGTGGAGGACATTAAAGCAGGAAATGTTTAGTTTAGTGTAGTTATAGATACAACATGGACAGAGGCTCTTTTACTCACCGAGTCCACACCGATCAACAATTACCCATTCACTAGTTCCACCCTACACACTGGGGACAATTTACAGAAGCCAATTAACCTACAAACCTAAAGTATGGTTGGACTACTGAATAAAATACTATTTCTCTTCAGACTTTTAAATGTCTCCCACATTTCTATTGTTGGGTCTTATTCTTATGATTTGGATGTTTTTGTGCGTCTTTGGAACCACAGAGTCGATTCTGATTAAATCTGTGTTGGAAACATTCTAAATGTTGAAATGGAATGATTGGTATAATACAATATCTAGTTTGGATTAAATGATATCAAAAGTGTATTAGATTAGATAAAACATTAAAGTGAAAAATAATGCCTGATGCAAAGCAGTTGTAAAATCCTTAACTGTTCAATTGTTAGGCAGATAAAAGTCATATTATGGCGAGTCTGGAGGCTTGTTCTTTGTTAAAGAAGTTTATTGCGGCAGCAATATTCGATTACAAAGTATAACAAACGAAGTTCTCTTCCCACTGTCTGGTTTTGGGCGCCAAAACCACCACCTGACCTTGCTGGCCAATCCGAGGGTTCGACTCTCAGGACCAATCCCTATGGTCGCTACAATATGCACCAAATCTGAATTTTAGACTCCATCCCAAAGCATGTGAAATGGAAGAAACAAATGTATTTTAAAATACAGTGTGGCCAAAGTCCACAGTGGTACAAACCCTCTGGAGCAGCACGACCTTGTTCAAGGAAGAGCAACACCTCATAATCTGCATGGGTGGCTTACACCCCAACAGTATGAACATTGAATTCTTCAATTTCAAGTTCCATTGGCCTTCTTTGCCCCTGTATCACCCACCTCACTACACACTGATTGCCCCCATCATCTCCCAACAGCCCAAGTCAACCTGTTCCTTCCCCTTCCATACACTCATCTCCCATCCCTAAAGCCCCACATTTCCCTTTTATTCCACCCTCTTCCCCTCCCATCCCTTTCCATCCATATCCCTGCCTCTGGCTTTACATTTCACTGAGCCTCTTCTTTCCTTACCTGACACCCTTTTTTTGTTTCCTTTTCACCTCTAACCTTTGTTACTATCTCCACCCATCTGCCAATCAACCCCCCCTCCCTCCCCCATCACCTGTATCCATCCAGGCCTCGTCCTGCCCTCACCTCTCTTTTTCAGCTTACCCCCCCCCCCACCACCACTCAATCTGAAGAAGGGTCCTGATCCAAAATGTCGCCTGCCCATTCCCTCCATAGGTCTGCCTGACCCACTGAGTTGCTCCAGCGCTTTGTTTTTTTGCTCAGGGTTTGGCTTAACGTTGGACCTGAATTAGTGGATCTCAGTTAAGGCTGAGGTGCAATGGTTGTGGTCACTAGGACGGAGTGGGGTAAGGTGGGTAGTGTTTCCATCCCTCACTGTGTTCCCATGACCCTACTTGTGGACACACAAGGGAGATTTGACTGGGCTGAGTTATACTGAAGGGGAAGCTTCTTCGGCAGTTATTGGAGAGACATCCTCACTCCTGGATAACAACATGAATCGGTAGGTGAGCTCGTCATGGAGCAGGTTTAGAGTTTAGAGATACAGCGCGGAAACAGGCCCTTTGGCCCACCAAGAACACGCTGACCAGCGATCCCTGTACACTAACACTATCCTACACACGTGGGACAATTTACAGTTTTTACCAAGGCCAATTAACCTACAAACCTGTACGCCTTTGGAATGTGGGTGAAACTGGAGCTCCCGGAGAAAACTCAGGCGGTCAGGGGAGAACATACAAACTTCACACAGACAGAACTTGTAACGAGGACCAGACCCATGTTTCCGGTGCTGTAAGGCAGCAACTTTACCACTGTGCCACCATGCCGCCCTAAAGGTTGTTAGTTAAAACATTTGTCTAATGAGAAATTGGTGAGTTACACTAATATGGGAAGAATGCGTGGAATGAGGAGTAATGTGGAATTACAGAAAAAAAACCTGCACTTTTTGGTGCCATGTTGGGGACAGTGTGGCGATATACTGCCCTGACAACAACTTTGATGATAGTAGCTCATGTTATAGAGCCTTAGAGTCATACAGCACAGAAACAGGCCCATCAGCCCAACTTGTCCAGGCTGACTAAGGTGTCCCACCTAAGCCAGTCCATGTTTGGCCCATATCCCTCTAAAGCTTTCCTTTCCCTGGCTTTTAAATGCTGTTATCGTACCTGCCTCAACCAATGACCACTTGATCGCATATCTATTAGTCAATATAGTTTTGGGGGGTTTTCAGAGGTGAGGTACAGCAATCCAGTGGGTAACCTTTGTCTCTCAGCAGGCACTCATAAAGTATATTTGAAGTTTAAAACTTGGACTGGTAAAGGGCAAAAACATCTTGGCAGTGCTAAGGGAACCTGGCGTACTCCTGCAGAAAATACTATTTTTGACTGTTTAATGCAGTTTGCTGCCGAGTATAATGTTTCTGAATCACACTGTGCTTTTATCTTGGTTTTTGCTGGACAGTTTACAGGAAGTTCATGAAAGCCAGAGATAGAACATTAAACTTAAAAGTGTGTTGAGTACTGCACCAGTTAGCTTAGACTAATCGTCAACCTGCTTCACCCAAAGCTGTTGCCATCAATCAGCCACGCCTATTGGAGTTGGGAGTGGAAGATGGTTGTTTGGAACAGTTTATGCTGCAGCTACGTTTGAGTTGTTTTGCTGAATTAACAGAAAAATGTAGAAAATGAAAGAAATTGCAGAATTGGGAATGTGGTCCAATCCGTATCGCAAGCCAGACTCTCCTCCATCTACCATTCGTGCAACCTTGGGAAAGCTGCCAATATAATCAAGAACCCTTGTGACCCCGGTCATTACGTCTTCCCTTCCCTCCTGTAAGGTCGGGCAGAATAGACAAAAGCTTGTAAGGCTTGTACCACCAGATTCAGGGGCCCCATAGCAGAAGCTTCCACGTCATGGGGCTGGAAACTGGAAGTGTCCTGAGCTAATTCTGCTACCGCCATCGTCCACTGTACAAATGAGGCTCCCACTGATCGTCACCGTTAGCTTGCTTCCTTTTAAGGGCGGACGATGACAGTGATGTAACATTTGAATGATGGACAGGAGAGAAGAAGATGACCAGATTCAGGAACAGCTTCTTTTCTGCTGTTATCAGACTACTGAACGGGTCCTCCCTTAAATTAGGGTGTAGTCCCCATCTTCCAACCAAAATAGGAGCAGGACTAGGCCACTCAGCCCCTCAAGCCTGTCCTATCATTGAATATGATCGTAGCTGATCCGTACATTTCTTCTTCTGTGCCATGTCTCTCAATTCATCTATTCTTTCAAAAAGGTATCTACTCCTTCTTCCAGTAGACCCAATCATCTGCTCTCCACAACTCTTTGGGACAGTGTATTCCAGAAATTCAACACCATCTGCAAGAAGAACTTCCTGCACACCTCGGTTTTAAATGACTACCCTCCAATCTTGAAACTATAATCCCTTACTCAAGAGTCCTCTGCTAGTAGAAACCTCCTGACACCTACCTACCTGTTGTGCCTCCTAAGGATCGTATGTGTTTCAAGAAGATCATGATTCCAGCATTTGCAGTTCTTTGTGTCTGACTCTTAATTGAGCTTAGGTGTATGTTTATTACTGTCATGCGTACCGAGATACAATGAAAAGCTTTTGTTTGCATGCTGTCCAAACACTGTACATAATACTATCTACATAGTACATAATACATAATATAGAGTGCTATATAATAATACTATCCATAAATGCGATCAAGCCAAACACAAGTACAAAGAGATAGAGCAAGGAGAAAGATACCAGGGTGCAGAATATAGTTTCTCAGCATTGTAGCATAATAGTTCCAGAGACAAAGTCCAATGTCTGCAATGATGTAGGTTAGGGAATCGGGACTGTACCCTAGTTTATGGAAGAGAAGTCTGATAACCAAGGGGAATAAACTGAATATGGTAGAACTCGTTTTTAAGCTTCTGTACCTTCTGCCCACCGAGAGCAGAAGAAGAAATGACTGGGTTAGGGATGGCCTTTGATTGTGTTGGTTGCTTTCCCGAATCAGCGTGACGTGTAGATGGAGTTGACGGTGTGTGTGTGATGGACTGGGCTACATCCACAACTCTCTCCAATTTCTTGTGGTCTTGGGGAAAGAACACAGTATAATTTCTTTAGCTGCTGGCGATAGGACTGCACTCTCATCCGAGGAATTAGCCTAAGGTGAGAATTCCAGAGCTTGAGTTCCCCACACTTGGACGAGCAAGTCCAGTGACAGAGCAATTAAACTTTGAGACAATCAGGAGCCAGAACTGGAGCAGTGTAAACGACTCTCAAGAGGGTTGTAAAGCTGGAGATGGTTACAAAGAAAGGGGCATTCAAAGCCTTGGAGGCTTGAAGAATTTGGAGATTTAAGATATGCCAGCAGACACCGACCGACCGAGTGTAGATGCACAGGGATACAGGTTAGGACATGGGAGGCAAAGGTTTTGGATAATCTCAAACATATGGAGCGGCAGACAAGTAGGCCTGCCAAGAGTGCATCAGAGTAGCCAAGTTTTGCTGTATTAGACGATGGTTTCAGCAGCAGTCTGGCAGAGGCTGGGCCAGATTGGGAAATGCAATGGAAAAAGTGGTTCACTGCTTTAAACCACTTGAGCTCCAGCACTAGCTAATTATCTGGTCTGACACCACTGTGATTCAGCTGACAGCTTTCTAACACAGAATAACGTTGAAAAAAACCTGAACATCCAGGAGTTTGAGAGCCCAGGACACTGCCACTAAAAGATGGGAGCATACCATTTTTTTACACCAAGGATAAATAAGTTCACATCCGCCAATCTTGTTAAAGACCTTTTTGAAGCCCAGTGTTAAATTGGTGTTTATTCTAAGCATTGGACCACAGAAGAAGGAGGTCAGCTGCTTTTATGCTGTGTTTTGGCAAGAGATGGGAAGAAATTCATGCATAATTTGCTTTTATTTAATCTTGTAAACAAGTGGTTCCAGGAAAAACCCGAGTCTTTGGTGGAATTCCAGTCACTGGGAAGCATTGCAGATTTCACATCTACACCAGACCGTCAGCACTTGTGCCGAACGTATTTTATATTGATCTATTGTGTAGGAAAATAACTGCAGATGCTGCTACAAATCGAAGGTATCACAAAATGCTGGAGTAACTCAGCGGGTCAGGCAGCATCTCAGGAGAGAAGGAACGGGTGACATTTCCGGTCGGGTCTGAAGAAGGATCTCGACCCGAAACGTCACCCATTCCTTCTGTCCTGAGATGCTGCCTGACCTGCTGAGTTACTCCAGCATTTTGCGATACCTTATGTTGATCTATTAATATCCCGTGTACTGAGGTACAGAGAACAGCTTCTGCTTGAATGTCTTTCTGGTTGAATCAGATCATACTATGCACAAGTACACATATGAGTGGCACAGTGGCGCATGTTGGTAGAGCTGCTGCCTCACAGCGCCAGAGACCCGGGTTCAATCCTGACCTCAGGTGCAGTTCTCTGTGGAGTTTGCACATTCGCCCCGTGACTGCGTAGGTTTCCTTCTTTTTCCTACATCCTAAGGATGTGTAGGTGTGTAGGTTAATCGGCCCACTGTACATTCTTCCCTTTGTGTGTAGTAGGGTTGCCAACTTCCTCACTCCCAAATACGGGACAAGGTGACGTCACCGTCCCGCGCCCCGCGTGACCTCACCCAGCCAGCGGCCACGTGCTCCCGCTCCACCAATGGCGGCCGCCATTGGTGGAGCGGGGGCACGTGGCCGCTGGCTGGGTGAGGTCATGCGGGGCGCGGGGCGCGGGGCGCGGGGCGCGGGGCGGTGACGTCACCCTTTCTCCCGTATTTGGGAGTGAGGAAGTTGGCAACCCTACTCATACGGGACAAGGGCGGTCCGGTACGGGACAATCTAATTTAACCCAAAATAAGGGATGTCCCGGCTAATACGGGACAGTAGGCGACCCTGGTGTGTAGGGAGTGGATGAGAAAGTGGGATGACATAGAACGAGTGTGAACAGGTGATTGATGGTCAGTGGGGACTCAGTGGGCCTGTTTCCATGCTGCATCTCTAACTAAAGAGACTCGAAAACAACATCTGACTACATTGGATACAAAGACCACAGTGAAATTATTAGCTTACAAGATATTTTATTAAAAAGTTGTAAATTAATTGGGTGACCAATATCCATGAAGCAAAGTTATCCATCTTTTCCCAATGGCTTTAAGATTAAAAAAAATATTTGTATGTTATTGTATTAAAAATTGTAACGTAAAGTGTTTCATTCTGGCTACTATACAGGCATATCCAAGCTTCTTCTAGTCTCCAACTCGACTCACTGTAGTTTGTCCTGAAGGCTAGCCATGTGGCATGCACTGAAAGATATTTGATTCAGTTCATAAAACTGCGCACTGTGAAGCTGTTCAGGCCAAGTTAGACACGTAGAGCCACAGACGGAAACACTAGCCCTTGAAGTTGGAGCCTGAACACTCACAGCGCACACAGGACTGTAACGTAATCTGTAACAAATCGACTCTGTAAGGCTATCGTTGTGTGTGCAGAGGTGAATAGTGTTTCCTTTGTGGAGATCGCTTATCTCTCGGCCAAAATATCAAAGGCAAATAATGTGGTATTTAGATGTGTCCATGTATTTCCTTGTGGCTTAAGTTGAAGATTAGTTCCAGGAACAAAATCAAACATGCATAATGTGGAGAAAATGCATATTTTTATAAAATGGTAGTGTTGGAATCTTCTAAAACTTTACTGATATTCTGCGATAGTTTTATATCTTGGTGATAATTGAATCCACGCTGAAATTCAGGATATGTATTCTGGGGAATTTAAAACATATCGTCCGATTTTTCACCCATAATTTCTTTTACTGCAGGCATAGCAATCCATGCGATCTTAAAACTGATAATTTGCAATTTAATAGGCCAAGGACTTTTCAGAGCGGAAAGCCTATTAGATAGAAATATAGAAACATAGAAAATAGGTGCAGGAGGAGGCCATTCGGCCCTTCGAGCCAGCACCGCCATTCATTGTGATCATGGCTGATCGTCCCCAAACAATACCCCGTGCCTGCCTTCTCCCCATATCCCTTGATTCCACTAGCCCCTAGAGCTCCATCTAACTCTCTCTTAAATCCATCCAGTGATTTGGCTTCCACTGCCCTCTGTGGCAGAGAATTCCACAAATTCACAACTCTCTGGGTGAAAACGTTTTTTCTCACCTCAGTTTTAAATGGCATCCCCTTTATTCTAAGACTGTGGCCCCTGGTTCTGGACTCGCCCAACATTGGGAACATTTTTCCTGCATCTAGCTTGTCCAGTCCTTTTATAATGTTACATGTTTCTATAAGATCCCCTCTCATCCTTCTAAACTCCAGTGAATACAAGTTATTAAACAAAGCTATGGTACTTCCAGAGGTAAGTCTGGAGAAGGGCCCTGAACTGGTGTAGAAACAAGGAACTGCAGATGCCGGAATTCAATGGGTCAGGCAGCATCTGAGGAGAGGATGGACAAGCGATATTTCAGATCAGGAGAAGACACAAAGTGCTGGAGTAACTCAGCAGGTGAGACAGCATCTCAGGTGAACATGGATAGGTGACGTGTAGGAAAGAAAGAAAACTGCAGATGCTGATTTTAATTGAAGGTAGACACAAAATGCTGAAGTAACTCAGCGGGTCAGGCAGCATCTCTGGAGAGAAGGAATGGGTGACGCTTCGGGTCAGGACCCTTCTTCGAACTGATGTCAGGGCATGGGGCGGGACAACGAAAGGATGTAGTAGGAGACAGGAAGACTGGTGGGAGAACTGGGAAGGGGGAAGGGATAGAGAGGGAAAGCAGGACTATCTGAAAGTTAGAGATGTCAATGTTGATACCGCTGGGGTGTAAACTACCCAAGCGAAATATGAGGTGCTGTTCCTCCAATTTGTGCTGGGCCTTATTCTGGCAATGGAGGAGGCCCAGGACAGATAGTTCAGATTGGGAATGGAAGGAGGAGTTAAAGTGCTGAGCCACCGGAAAATCAGGTTGGTTAAGACGGACTGAGCGGAGGTGTTGAGCAAAACGATCGCCGAGCCTGCGTTTGGTCTCGCCGATGTAGAGAAGTTGTACAGAAATGGAAGCGAATGTACAGTAGGCAGATTAGCACGTGTGGCTGCGCCTAACGGCTGCGGCTCTCTGGCAGTCTGTCTGTACTTTTTCCTTTTTTTTTGTTTGTGTGTCGGTGTTGGGTTGGTTTTTGTTTCTGTTTTTGGCTGTGTAAGTGTGTGGGGTGGGGGGGTGGGGTGGGGCGGGGGAAACCTCTCTTTTATTAGGTCTCTTCCCCGGGGCGCAGCTCGGCCACGGGGCCTTCCATCGCCTGCGGGGCCTTGCATCGCCCGGCGTGGCTCGGCCGCTGGACTTAGCATCGCCGGCGCGGCTCGGCCGCGGAACGGTTCAGCACCCGGCGCGGCCTTCCATCGCCCGGTACGGCCGCGGGACGTTTCAGTGCCCGGTGCGGCGCGGCCGCGGGGCCTTCCATCGCCCGGCGCGGCTCGGCCGCTGGACTTAACATCGCCGGCGCGGCTCGGCCGCGGGACGTTTCAGTGCCTGGCGCGGCTCGGCCGCGGGAAGTTTCAGTACCCGGTGCGGCTCGGCCGCGGGGCCTTCCATCCCCTTGCGGGGGCTGTGCGTGTCGGTCGCCTCGTTAGGGGTCGAGCTGCCTGTCCGTGGGCGTGGGGGGAAGAGAGTGGAAGTTTTGTTGCCTTCCATCACAGTGAGGGGGTGTTTGGACTCACTGTGATGGATGTTTGTCTTGGGGTCCTGTGTCCTGTGTACTTTTTTCTTTTTTTTGTTGTGTTTTGTGACTGCTGTAATTTCGTTCGGTACTTGTACCGAATGACAATAAAGTTCTATACTAGCAGACGATGCAAGAAAAGGTGAGAAGGCAATTTGTGAAGGGATTACAAGAAGCTTTTAGAAACAAGGAATTGCAGATGTTGGTTTACAATAAAAGGACACAGAGTGTTGGCGTAACTCGGTGGGTCCGGCAACATCCCTGGTTAGGTGACCTTTCAGGCTAGGGCCCTTCTTCAGACTGTGGGGAAGTCTTCAGCTTATGGGAAAAGAGTGTGGGAAGGGTTTTCGAGATATTCATAGGTAACATGAGTGTGCAAAGGGATTAGAATACGGGAAAATATGAAGTTCATTTTGCAAGATCAAAAGCATACAGTATTATTTAAACGATCTACAGAAATTTGCAGCACAAAGTCCTTGTCCAGGAGACACACAAGAGTATCAGACAGTGGAGAAAACTCATAGAATATTGACCTCATACCAAAAGGGTTGGAGTATAAAAGCAGGGAGGTCTTACTGTAACGGCACTTGTGAGACCATGTCTAAAGTACTGCGAACAATTTGTGACCCCCCCCCTTTTAAAGAAATAGAATTACCTTGGGGAAGGTTCAGACCAGGTTCACTGGAATGAAGGTGGCATGGATTAGCCCACGAAGGTTTAAACAGACTGGGATTCAACTCATTGGGGTTTAGGAGAAAAGTTTGTAAAGATTCAGGGGATCATGGGTTATGAGGAAGGGGCAGGAAAGGTGGACCTGAAGAATGTTGGATCAGCCACGATCCTATTGAATGGCTCCAGAAGCTGACAGGCCCACAAATCTACCTATTGCTCTTGCTGAGAGCTTGGTTTATGAATATATCATTTTATATCTGTTTTAAGGATTCTTGCTGTGCCTGACCAGGTTGCCAACATAAAGAAAATTGAGCAATTGTTTCATTGTATTTTTGAGACAGAGCCATACAGTGCAGAAACAGGCCCTTCAGCCCAATTCGACCATGCAAACTAATTCAAGCTAGTCCCATTAGTCTGTGTCTGACCCACATCCCTTTAAACCTTTCCTCACTATGTACCTGTCCAAATGCATTTTAAATGTTGTCGTGGTATCTTCCTTAAGTACCTCCTCTGACAGCTCATGAAATGTAATAACAGATAAGGTCCAGTTCCTATCTACTTTTCCGAGAGTGAGTGATGTTTAAGTCTTGATGTTTTGAATAAGGAAACATCAGATGTTGTAAAACTCAAAAAACAGCAAACCTGAATGACTGAATGGATAATGATTTCAATTTATTGAATAATATTCATTTACAAATGAATGACAACGACATCACTCGTAGTCATTGACTTCACTGTTCAACTATTTTATGCAAAAAATCCTTGAAAAAATGAGATTACATTATTTACATTTGTATGATCACCTTATCTTGCCGAGCTGAAAGAAATAACAGAATATCTTGGGCCACAATAATATTAAAAAGCAACAAATTAAATCTGTGTAATCGACCTTTTAGATTAATTTAGTTGAATGAGTTGTGTGTAATCACTTCCCTCCCCACATTCAGTGTTGCCACCGGGACCTCCTGACGTTGGCATTGAAATGGCCTCGAGTTCCAGACGCAGTGCCTTAACTGTACTTCACACCAACAACACGGACACCATCAATGCCAGTGGTGTTATCTTACTCAATGATCGCTTTTAATGCTATCTTTGAGGAGATTCAAAAGCCAGGAAATGATTGAAGCTGAATAGAAAAAGGAACTGCAGATGCTGGCTTATACCAAAGATAGACATAAATTGCTAGAGTAATTCAGCGGTTAGGCAGCATCATTCGAGAAAATGGACAGGCGATGTTTCGAGTCTGAAGAAGGGCCCGACCCAAAACGTCACCTATCCATTTTCTCTAGAAGTGCTGCCTGCCTCCCTGAATAACTCCAGCACTTTGTGCCCGTCCACGATTGAATCTTGTTCCATGCTCAAACAAGCAAAGCAAAGCTTTCAACCCACTGCTGATGTTTACAGGACTTATAAGGAAAAAGAAGAATTTAGTTGCCTGAGAGGTTGGAGGACAGCTTCAATCCGCTGTTTTAATCATTCCGGTTAAAAGACACATTTTGTTAAAGTTCCCAGTTCCTAAACTCTGATCATTATGATTGACATGCTACATCTACAATGCTACAAAGTGACTGAATGCAATGATATTCCTGCCACTATCCTTAATGTCTAGAAAATAAAGATGATATATATTTTCTTGACAATTTCCTGTCATTTCTTTGTTGCCTAGGCAATTTTCCACAGGTGCTGATTGTCCTTAATCAAGGGTGAGCTTTGGGAGTTTCAACAAGCTCTATGACCACAAGGACAGCAAAGCATAAACATTCTCATCTTCGACTGCCACTTCCTCAAAGACTCTCTGGAGGACAACAAGAGAAGAAGGGTTTGTGGGTGGGCAGGCCTGCTCTTTATATCATCTGCCTCTCAGCAGACTGAGCCTATTGAATGAAACAGAGGGTAAGTTGGTGGTTCAGCTGATAGCATCTACTGCCTCTAGGTTGGATGGTTTTTGGGTCAAAACACATTTCAGAGACCGGGCAACATTCTAGGATGTCAACTCCAAGTAAAAATGAGGGAATGTCACTCTGCTCATTGAAAACCTAGATCATCCAATGCAAAGATGGTGGTCATAGAGCATGGAAACAGGCCCTTCGGCCCTACTGGTCCATGCCAACCACGATGCCCCATCATAGGGCGGATGTCAGACACCAAGGCCCTCTGCTGGTACCTTGCATTTCATTGGGGGGAGGAGGAGGGGTAAAGGATAGGGGGGAGAGTAAGCTAGGTTTTTATCACACTGCACCAGTGACTACAGTTCACATTACTTTGTTGCTTATAAAACTCTTTTGAGAAATTCCTGACAGGATCTACATAAACGTAAGTATTTCCATTTAAAGCCAACCCATACAACAGACACCGTCAGAAACGTACAATAAATCCACTAAGTCCTTGGGGTTCAGGGGTTGAAAGACCACCCGCCATCTGTGATCAAACCATTCAGCTGGATGTGAAGTTTATGAATGGCAAATTTGATCGCTGGTTATGTGTCAAGCAATCCACCCTGAGCAGTGATTAAACCTTTAGCAGAGGGGAGGACGCTGATGACTGGATTTTGTGTGCCAGCACTGCCTCTGGTTTATTTCTCTCACAGGCTCCTGTTGGATCTACACTGAGATTCTAAATAAAGCATTTATGACATGCTGGATAAAGACCCATTGAGCAGTGAGCTTTTGAAAAAACAAACCACATCACAAAATGGGCCTGCGCACTCACTGTGGGTAACACAGTCCACCGTTATTCTGAGGTTTCCTTTTCATTAAAACACTGTTCTGTCTTTTTATCCAGCTGTCCATTGAAAAAAAAATTAAATGGTCTTCCAATTCCAGAGTTGGCAAAGGCACTACGTAAATGAACCAAGGAGCCAAATTAATTATCGATTAGTGCCGAGTTAAATGATAATGAGATGCCTGCTCCTGACTGTTGCCAAGATGGCGCCCAACCCAGGCGACTATTTGCATGCTAGCCACAGAAGCAGATCTACAATCACATATTACAATCCATCCACGCTCTTAAATCTCAATTCCTACACTGTAAATGGCTCGTAGATTGTAATCATGTATTGTCTTTCCACTGACTGGATAACAGGCAACAAAAGTTTTTCACTGTACCTCGGTACAGGTGACAATAAACTAAATTGTTACTGGCTCCTGTGATGTACCCACATGGACCAGGATACCTTGGCTATTCAACTGCACCTCCCATTATTAAGTAGGTCACTTGCATTCTCTGCCTAGGTTTATACATGATCCATATCCACTGGATCAGACTCCAGCAACCAATACATTCCCCAGCAAACAAAATGAACAAACCTTAAAAAGCACAACAATGTTTTAAGCTTGATACACCCTTTGAGTCATTGAATCACACAGCTCAGAAAAAGGCCCTTGGCCCATCTCGTCCAAGATGCCCCATCTAAGCTAGTCCCACTCGCTTGCGTTTGGCCCATATCCCTCTAAAACTTTGTTGCTTTCTTTCATTAGGTACATGCATTCCTTGGCATCAACTTTCAGCTTAAAAGGCCAGATGAACAGGCCTTTCAGGAGAAGAGTACAACAGCTCAGGTAACAGTATAACATTTAATTCGAGCAAGCCAGTGGGATGTAGGGTATAATACCATGACATTCACAATGGCAATAGGCAACCTACCTTTACACCCAAATGGTTACAGGATGCCAAAGTTAGCAGTCTTCACCTGCACCTCAAAATAAAGGAAAATATGTTCAAACATTAATTTATATATTTTTTAAATGGAGATCTTCAAACTTGATTGTCTCAGACTTTGCACAACTCAGATGCAAAGTGCTTAGAGGTTGTCCATATTGGCCAGGTACCAAGGGGAATAGGACTCTTTAAACATGCATCGTCAGCACCATCCACTCCCTGCGCAATGCTCACTACAAACTCACACAACGTTACAGCTTCGACTTGCTTTAATATCCTGCCGCCACACTCGTCTTCTCTTCCTTTCGAAACAAAGCGAGAGTCTCGCGGGAACGGGACTAACATGGATTAGTACAACGCAACATTGGAGGTAGTCAACTTAAAAGGGATGAATAATTTATAGTTGCATCCATTGCTCAACACACTAGGCAACTACAACCTTCCCCGCACTCTGCAGCCACCACTATTCCAGACAGGTTTTCCGACAAAGGTTGAATGGCACTGATTACTCCTTATTTTCTGGAAATATTGAGAAAACCTGTGCATCTTCCAGCTTTGTGTTTCTGTTTGTCACTCCATGCCCTGATCATTATGCCAATTTCACAAGTAGCCTGCTTCTACTTGAAGGTTCATCTTGAAACTGTTTATTGATGGAATGGAGACTGTAATATAAATAATCTGTGAGTAACGTCTCAATGAGCAACAGCACTTCATGAATAAAGCTTCTCTCTCCTTACCACTGGCAAAACAGCAAGACTGCTGTTCTGACTTTGGCCTTGCTGAAGATGTTCCTGAGATGGTGTTTGGACAAAATGGGACATACAGGGTAATTGAGAAAAACACAGGCTGGATATTGTGCTCGGAAGGGATTGGCCCACTTCTTGTTCTTTGCCAGCATTTTATGAGAGGGATTAAAATACGACCTGACTCAGAGAATTAGTTTAGCACGTAGAAACAAGGAACCGCAGACGCTAGCTCGCAGAAGCAAAAATGCTGGAATCATCTCTGGAAAAAGGTCTGAAGGGTCCCGGCCTGAAGTCTCGCCTGTCCATGTTCTCCAGAGAACCTGCTTATCCCGCTCTTACTACGGCACTTTGTGTTGTTAATTATTTTAGCACCATCCCTTACCTCATTCCTGCATGCTCACTTAAAATCCCCCCAACTCCTGGACCAACTATAGGATGCTAAAACAATCCCTGACGATGACACCATCACTTCCCACATCAGTCATCCTGCCGACTCATTGACATGGTTAATTCATGCAAAATTTTGTGCCAGTTTAGTACGACGATAGTAGATCCCGATCTGATTAAAGATATGACAGGGCTTTTAAGGTCAGGTGCATAGGCAAATCGCACTTTGTGCATGGGCAATCTATGTAATTCTCTGCCTCAGAAGGCAGTGGATGCCAATTCTCTTGAATGCATTCAAGAGAGAGCTAGAAAGAACTCTTAAGGATAGCGGAGTTAGGGGGTATGGGGAGAACAGGAACGGGGTACTGCTTGAGAATGATCAGCCATGATCACATTGAATGCTGGTGCTGTCTCGAGGGGCCGAATGGCCTACTCCTGCACCTATTGTTTATTGTCTATCTATGTATGCGGACATACAGGTGATCCTGTTGGACTAAGATTCATGTGGAGTGCCTGATGTATACCAATGAGACTGACTGGAACATATTCTGTTGTAGGATTCTGAGGAATTAATCATGTACGTTAGTTAAGTGTTCTGGCTTCATAAATAAACCAATATCCCTCAATGCATTTGTGAGGACGTTACAGTTGGATTCCATCAACACCTGTAGTTAAAGCCTCAGTTCCACATTTACCTCAGAAACTACGTGTGAATCTCGTGTCCAATAATCAGTTGTGTTTCATTATTTATTTCCGTATCTCCATTTGCAAAACACTTTAAGTTCCACGGAATAATAATCACTGATAATAATTAGCAATGCCTCATCCCATCTTAAGTTGAACCAAAAGTACATTCCTTAAATTCGCCCTGGATTTTGGAGAAAAGTTTGACTGATATTTTTATTCTAATTAATAAAACACTCTTTCATTACCTTCCAGTTAAAGAGGACCAACAGATTTGAAAGTGTTGACTTTCAAAAGAGCTTTTTATGAACTGAAGCTTATCAGCTGGTCAAGGTGACCAAGATTATGGCCAGCACAGTGGTGCAGCGGTAGAGTTGCTGCCTGACAGATCCTGACTACGGCTGCTGTCTGTATGGAGTTTGTACGTTCTCCCCGTGAGTTTTCTCCGCGTGTTCCGGTTTCCTCCCACGCTCTAAAGATGTACAGGTTTGTAGGTTAATTGGATTTGATAAAATTGCAAATTGTCCCTAGTGTGTTTGCTTGTGCTAGTGTACAGGGTGATCATTGGTCGGCACGGTCTCGGTTAACCAAAGTGCCTGTTTCCGTGCTGTATCTCTAAAACAAGCTAAACTAGCTCTCCAATTCAATATTATGCCGAGGTTGTGACTTGTGGTGAATTGAAATCTCATGCTTGGAGTGCAATATTCACTGGGCTTACCATGGAAAATCTTCACTTAGTCACTGTTAATTGCTTTTCTGCTCGGCAGGGCTACGGAACAAAACAACACCTCCTGCTTACAAGAAGAATTTGTTTGGCTTCTCATATTTATTCTTTTTTTAATTCCTTCTCTTGTTGGAATTTAACCAGATAATTGCTCAGATCATTTGAATCAAGCAAACTTTCTGAATGATACTCCAAAGACGTACAGGTATGTAGGTTAATTTGACTGGGTAAATGTAAAAAATTGTCCCTAGTGTGTGTAGGATAGTGTTGATGTGCGAGGATCGCTGGGCGGCGCGGACTTGGTGGGCCAAAAAGGCCTGTTTCCGCGCTGTATATATATGATATGATATGATACTAATGATTCAGACTAGTGTGAAGAAGGGTCTCGACCCGAAAACGTCACCCATTCCTTCTCTCCAGAGATGCTGCCTGTCCTGCTGAGTTACTCCAGCTTTCTGTGCCTTTCAGAATGATAATTTCTTTTAGGCATTGAACTGTTATTCTCATTAATATTAATAGATAATTCATCGTAAGTGATTTAAAAAAAAAAAACCCCACAGATGTTAGAATTCTGAACAAGAATATGAAGTGCTCAGCAGTTCTGGCAGCACTGTGGATATGTTTCAGAACCAAGACCATTCATTCTCCCATCTTCCAGCACTTAACTGGGTTTCTCCTTCTACAGATGCAGCCCGACCTGCTGAATGAGCCCAGCATTTTCTGTTTCTTTATTTCTTTATCATAAAACTAATTTGCATTATCAAGTTTGAATGCCCAAAATAGACAGGCTGTCCTCTTAAGATGCTTAAAACAGAATGAATAACACAGTCTTTAATAAAATCTCTTGATGCAATGACCAAGGGTATATTCTTGGTGGGACATGTTTGCAGCCAGTGTTGATTTTCCTATCACATAGAGATGTGCTAAATGGTGTAGCAGACATGAGCTGCCACTGGGAAACTAACAGGAGACTCCAACTTGAAAATCCACCTAGGAGATTAATGGTCAAACAGGATTCTTACAAGTCAACGTGACAATAATATACAGACGTTTTGCACAGCAAGGGATAGAAACCGTGTTGAAGTACGAAAGGAAGGAACATCTGTCCACTTGGCAGTGACGAGCATCTGAATGTCCCTCATATATTCACCAAAATATTCTGACAGAATTTACAAGGAAAGTTGCATAGAATGACTCCACAATAAAGCACCGAGTAACAGTTTTCAAAGGAAGCTTATTGAAAAGAAACAAGAATATTTCATGGGTTGGAGCCATGAATTAGCGCTCGGCTCTCTTGGGGATGAATCATTACCTCTAAGTACCAAAGTTACTTGCAGAGGGTGTGTACTGTATGTAATGGGGTGAGATGTAGGCAAGAACGAAGCAGACAAACCAACCATGCAGGTTATGACTTTATATCCCAGGTTATAGGTACTTCTGAAGCAACAGACTCTAATGTATAATTATTACCGGCTCCTAATAGTTATCGCAGTGCAATTAGAGAGATTAAAAACCAAGTGTCCCCCTGATCAATACATGTATCCTTTGTTGTAGTGCTGTGAGTTGATGCAGCCAGCGTCTGCCATGTAGCTGGTGGTCTCATCCAGGTGTGACAGGGGTACAGTGTCCTCCTCGTTCACGTGCCGATCAAATTCCGACTTCAACAGTGGCCGCTGGTTGTCAGGGAACGCCAGGGAGAAGAGCGCTTCCGGCTCACAGACAAACTTGTACACGTATCGCTCACCAGCCACCTGAAAACACCAAAGGCCATTGGAACATGTTGTTTAGTTTAGAGATACAGCGCGGAAACAGGCCCTTCGGCCCACCGGGTCCGCGCCGACCTGCGATCCCTGCAGATTAACACTCTCGTACACACACTAGGGACAATTTTCAAATTTACCAAGCCAATTACATTTTAACCTACGAACCTGTACGTCGTTGGAGTGCGGGAGGAAACCACAGATCTAGGAAAAAACCCACAGACTCAGTACAGACAGCACCCAGAGTCGGGATCGAACCCGGGTCTCTGGCACTGCAAGCGCTGTATGGCAGCAACTCTACCGCTGCGCTAACGTACTGTTGGAGCTACACATCTCACCTGTGCAAGAACCCCAGCAATGTTTCACTTCATAGCCTGATTTGCAGCTCTAATTAATCACCTCTTCACTATTCTTTCAAATTTCCCGCCTTTAACGGTTCTTGACAAAACCAGCTCCCACCTTGCCACCCTTTGGGAAGGAGGTACAGGAGTCTGAGAACCCTGACCTCCAGGTCAAGTACAGATCTACAAGGACATTGCCAAGGCAAGGTACAGGGAGATTGATCAAGCTAGGTCTCAAAGAGCACATGTCCGTGCCTTATAGCTCCATGACTCCATTGTTCTTAACGTCTGAAAGCACACATTGTAACCTGTAAGGACTCGTCCAGGTTAGCCATATTAGGGATCCTGGCTTCTTGATCACAGTGTCTTTAATGCTTGGGTTTCAAGGCAGGAAGGGAGGATCTGAAAACTGGCCATTGCGTTCATTGCACACAGTTGAGCCAGAGAACCAGGTTCGATCTTGACTGTGGGTGCTATCTGTATAGAGTTAGTATGTTCTCTCGATGACCACTTGGGTTTTGTCCGGGTGTTCCGGTCTCCCCCCCAATTCCAAAGACGTGCAGGTTTATAGCTTCTATAAATCTCCCCTAGTGTGTAGGATGCGAAACTGGTATAACATAGAGCTAGTGTATGGGTGGTCGACTGGCCTGGACTCGGTGGGCTGAAGGGCCTGTGTCCACGTTGTGTCATTAAACTAAACTAAACCAGTTTGTTGAAATCATTGAAAGATGAAGCTTTGTGTGGTTTGCTAACACAGTGGCATCGTACAAATCAAAATGAATAAAAGTAAATGAGATGAGGAGGAATTTCTTTAGTCAGAGGGTGGTGAATCTGTGCAACTCATTGCCACACAGGGCTGTGGAAGCCATCAATTGCTTGATATTTTTATACAGATATTTCTAAGGCAGAGTTTGAACGATTCTTGATTAGTACGGGTGTCAAGGGTTGTGGGGAGAAGGCACTACAACGAGGTTGGAGGGAAAGATAGATCAGCCATGATTGAATGGCGGAGTAGACTTGATGGGCCGAATGGCCCATTTCTGCTCCTATAACTTATGAAGTTATGAACTAAGGAAAAACAAGGACTGCAGCTAGACTGCTTGGTTATTTTGAGGTTGATTACATTTGCGTTTTTTGTTTATTACCTTTCTCCACTTCGAGTAACACTTGAGTGCACTAACCTGTCTGCCATTTGCCAGAATTGCCATATGGCCAATCTGGGCCTGTAGACACTTCATTACCCCAGCCCGACCAGACTGATCACTCTGCAAGGATGCTTACATTACCAAAGATAAACACAAAAAGCTGGAGTAACTCCGCGGGACAGGCAGCATCTCTAGAGAGAAGGAATGGATGACGTTTCGGGTCGAGACCCTTCTTCAGACCCGAAACGTCACCCATTCCTTCTCTCCAGAGATGCTGCCTGTCTCGCTGAGTTACTCCGGCAGTTGTGACTATCCTTGGTTTAACTGCATCTGCTGTTCCTTTCTACACATGCTTACGTTACCAGATCAGCTGGACATTGCGGGAACTTAGATTAAAGGCTAGATTGTTGGGACAAAGACAGTGCCCTCCTGTGTGAAGGATAGGATCCTCCCTGTAATCGTGCTGCTGTACTCTTGATCAATGAAGTCTTGATCAGTGGTCTACAACAGAAGGCATTGCAAGCACATGGTGAATAGTGGCTGGAGAGCTCCAGTGCAGAGAGTTAGTTAGTTGGGAATAAACCGTGAGACTTGGATTGTTTTGTCTGGAGCTTCAGAGGTTGAGGGGAGAACTGATAGAAGAATGTAAGATGATGCGAGTAGATAGGGTATGTATGGAAAGGAACTACAGGTGCTGGTATATACCGAAGATAGACACAAAACTCTGGAGCAAGTCAGCGGGTCAGGCAACATCGCTGAAGAAAAAGGATGGGTGATGGTCCCGACCCAAAACGTCACCCATCCTTTTTCTCCGAAGATGCTGGCAGACCCGTTGAGTTACTCCAGCACTTTGTGTCTATCTTGAATAGATAGGGTAGCCAGTCAGGTCCTTTCTCCTCGGACTGAAATGTCAAAGATGAGAGGGGAAAGCTTTCAGGTCAAAGTGGCAAAGTTAAAAGGAGATGGGCAGGGCAAGATTTTTTTCCACTGGAACAAAAACATTACCTGCCAGGGGTGGTAGTGGAGGCAGATACAATATTGGCACTTAAGAGGTTTTTAGATAGGCACATGATATATGCAGTGCAAGAAGTGATATAGATCAAGAGCAGACAGAGGAGATTTGTTTATTGGCATCATGTTCAGTACTGATATTGTGGGCCAAAGGGCCTGTTCCTGTGCCATACTATTTCCTGTTCCTGTTCTTCAGTCTGAAGAAGGGTCTCGACTCGAAACATCACCCATTCCTTCTCTCCTGAGTTGCTGCCTGACCTGCTGAGTTACTCCAGCATTTTGTGAATAAATACCTTCGATTTGTACCAGCATCTACAGTCATTTTCTTACACTACTGCTTCTAAATACAAATTCTGTTTTTCGGGCTAGACAGCAGATCTTAAACACATAACCATCAAAAATGAAGTTGATACTCAACAGTCTTGATGGAGATACCAACCTTGATAGGCAATGAATTTCATTATTAAGGTTTTTTAAATAATGAGTGAATTAAACTAACCTTTTGCATGATGCCCTTTTCATAATAATAGCGAAGGGAACGGCTCAGCTTATCGTAGTTCATGGCAGGTCTGTTCTTTTGCATTCCCCAAAGTCTCGCCACCTGCAAAGTGAGGAAATCCTGGTTACAATATGTACATTCATAATGTTGGTACTGGTTCATTAATGTCACCTGTACTATGTTCCATACCATACATGAGTACTTCAGATTGTGCATGAGAAAATAAACAAATGGCAGAATATTGTTTTACAGCTACAAATAAAGTGCAGATTTAAAAAAAGTGCATGTGCCCTATTGAGGTAGATTGGAAGATCAGGAAATAATCCTTAAGTGATTCTCTTATTTTCTATCATATGTTCAGGGGGTGTGTAAGCTCTAAATTTTATTAGTTTGGTCTTTTCTGCAATCAATTTTTATGAACTTAGAAGCAAGTACAGGTTTAATCACCTTTAGTTTAGAGATATAGCATGAAAACAGGCCCATCAGCCAACCAAGTCCATGCCATCCATTGATTTTTTTGGATTTTTTTTTGGATTTAGAGATACAGCGCGGAAACAGGCCCTTCGACCCACCGGGTCCGCGCCGCCCAGCGATCCCCGCACATTAACACTATCCTACACACCCTAGGGGGAATTTTTACATTTGCCCAGCCAATTAACCTACATACCTGTACGTCTTTGGAGTGTGGGAGGAAACCGAAGATCTCGGAGAAAACCCACGCAGGTCACGGGGAGAACGTACAAACTCCGTACAGACGGCGCCCGTAGTCAGGATCGAACCTGAGTCTCCGGCGCTGCATTCGCTGTAAGGCAGCAACTCTACCGCTGCGCCACCGTGCCGCACATTGATCACCCATTCACACTTGTTCCATGTTATCCTACACTTGTAACCACTTCTTGCACACGAAAGACAAATTTTTACAGCAGGCAATTAACCTACAAACCTGCATGTCTTTGGGAGGTGGGAAGAAAGCAGAGTACCCAGAGGAAATCCATGTTGTCACAGTGAGATTATGCAAACTCCACACAGACAGCACCTGAGGTCAGGATTTAACCCAGGTCTCTGGCATTGTGAGGCAGCAGCTCTACAAATTAGGCCAGTGTGCCACCACCTTTATTAAACAGACCAAGCTATTTAGGGTGTGCCTACATCTGCCTTGGAAGAAGACCTTTGTAACATTCATGCAGTTGGAGAGTCTAGTTGAAATGCTGGCCAGCCTGTTTTACTGAGATGAACTACTAACATGGAGCAGAGTAATTATCCAGGTGCCATGGACAATATTCAGCTCGAAGCCTACATCAGTAAAAGCAGAATTATCTGGCCATTCGTTATTGTGGAAGCTTGCTGTACACAAATCTGCTGCCAAGGTGTAAGGCAGGCACTACATCTCAGAAGTATTTAATTACATTCCAGGCTTCAAGTTGCTAAGGAGCATCCAAAGGCCTTGCAGGCTTCATTTAAGTACAAATCTTTCTTTCTCTTTTTTGCCCCTGTTGTAACATTTCCAACATATTTCGTTTATCATTGGAATTTTAACATTGGCAGTTCTAATAAAAATCATACTTCCTTTGTCATAGTGATGGTTGTTGTATTCACTGCAGCAGGTGTCTATTTAAAGCAGCGAATATTGAAATCAACTTTAATACCTTGCTCATAATGCAGATATATAAGAGTGGAAGTGTGTTGAGCATTTGATAAAAATCAATTAAATTGAAGTCAGTATGGGTTTGGTGATAAAATAGTCCGTGCGTTGTCACTTCGGTCAGGTACTAACTAGCCATCAACATCTGTGGAATAAGAATCAGGTAGAGATCAGAGATAGAGCAAGGAAATAGGCCCTTCGGCCCACCGAGTCCGAGCCGACCATTGATCATCCGTTCACACTGGCTATGGTGTTATCCCACTTTCTCATCCCCACACAAGGGGCAATTTTTTAACAATGGCCAATTAACCTACAATCAATCCCGCACGTCTTTGGGATATGGGAGTAACCGAAGGCACCCGGTGGAAATCCAGCTTGAGTGTACGGTAGAGCACTATTATGAGGGGGGCAGTTTACAATTAGGATAATGGTTGAGTGGGTAGAAATAAAAGGGGCAATTCAAAGCTACATCTGAAAATCAGCATGCTGGTGGTGGCATTTTCACTGAAACCAAACAAAAAAATTGCGGATGTCTTTAGCTAGGTTTACCTCAACTTTTATTCCAAGTTTCCTTTATCATTTGAAGTTCATGGATTCTGGGAGCAGAATTAGGACATTCGGCCCATCAAGGCCACGCCACCATTCAATCATGGCTGATCCATCTTTCCCTCTCAACTGCATTCTCCTGCCTTCGCCCCATAACCCCTGAAATTCTTACTAATCAAGAATCTGTCAGTCTCCGCCTTAAAAATATCGTCATCAAATATAGTCTGATGGGGATTATGATCTTCAATAACTCATCCAAGGAGCATTCTTCATTATGGAGTCACATTGGTTACAGCTTGCCAACCTCAACACAAACTATTTGGTTCCATTTACTGGATACTGAGTTATGTTGGCTAGTTGATTACTAAATACAATTATAAATATTTTCTCCAGCTGCTATGTGTACATTGAAAAGTAATAGGTTACACTCCAGATGTGAAATTTATCATTTTAGTTGCTGAGGAAAATTATAACAGGTTAGCATGGATGTGATGGGCAGAAGTTTGCAATTCTGTGCTGTAAGACTCCATGACTATCTAAGATCAGAACTATCATTGAGCTGTAAACATAGAAACATAGAAAATAGGTGCAGGAGTAGGCCATTCGGCCCTTCGAGCCAGCACCGCCATTCAATGTGATCATGGCTGATCATCCAAAATCAGTACTCCCTTCCGGCTTTTTCCCCATATCCCTTGATTCCCTTAGCCCTGAGAGCTAAATGTAACTCTCTCTTGTACACCACAGAACCAGGCCCTTGGGTAAAGCTTGTCCATGCTGACCAGGTTGGCATATTGGACTAGTCCCACTTTTAAAATGTGCTATACAAATAAAATTGACTTGACTTGACTTGACTTGCCTGCAGATGGGCCATAACACTCTAAATCCTTCCTATTCATATCTCTGGCCAAATATCTTTTACAAGTTGTAATTGTACCCACTTTTATCTATTGTTCTGGCAGCCAATTCCAGATCCTTTTGAGGAAAAAAAGTTACTCCTTTCTCGCTTAAATCTCTTCCCTTTCACCTGAAGCTTATATCCTCTAATTGTAGACATTTCCTTTAAAAAAGTTTTACTCTTTCTCTACTCTGAGGTAAAGACAATGAGCATTCACTTCATCCATGCTCCTTTAGACTTTAGCATGGAAACAGGCCCTTCAGCCCACCGAGTCTGTGCCGACCAGCGATCACCCCATGCACTATCCTATCCTACATACTACACTATCCTACATACTCGGGGCAATTTACAGTTTGCAGAAACCAATTAACCTACAAACCTGTATGTCTTTGGAGTGTGGGAAGAAACCGGAGCAGCCGGAGAAAACTCACGCAGTCACAAGGAGAATGTACAAACTCCGTACAGACAGCACCCATAGTCAGGATCGAACCTGGGTCTCTGGTGCTGTAAGGCAGCAGCTCTTCCACTCTGCCGCCCAAATGCTCCTCATAATCTTGTACATCTCAATAAGTCATCCTTATGGTGCATCCTTATTGTTTTGATGTGTTTATGCTTTATTCTTAATTGTTAACTGTATGTTTGTGTTGTCATTTGTGAGCGGAGCACCAAGGCACATTCCTTGTATATGCATACTTGGCCAATAAACTTATTCATTCATTCAGCCTCCTACTCTCCGAAGGAAAAAAATCCCAGCCTATCCAACCTCCCTTGATAACTCAAACCCGCAACCCAAGTAACATCCTTGTGAATCTCTTTTGCACCCTTTCCAACTTAATGACATCTTTGCTATAGCTGCGTGATCAGAACTCCACACAGTACTCCAAGTGCGGTCTCACCAACAACTTATACAGATGCATTATGATATAGCAACTGCAGACACAAGGAAATGCAGATGCTGGAATCTTCAGCAAAACACAAAGTGCTGGAGGAAGGCCAGACAGCTCTGCAGATGCTGCCGAATCTGCTGAGTTCTTCCAGCACAATATGATGTGCCAAATCAATGCCCTTCCCAATGAAGACAAGCGTGCCAAAAGCCTTCTGACCACCTGACTCTACCATTTAAGCAGCATTAACTTGAGGCAGACTGGCTACTACTCCTAAAAGGACAGTATAGATTGAGATATCTCAAAGGCTTAGTGCATTAACTGTGCTGCTAACTCTTAGATTAACAATATGCCTGAATGCATAATATTTTCTGTCAGCTTTGAACATCGAGGAAGAGTAAGTTTGTTGAAAGGATTCATCATTTAAACATTGACACTAATGGACATGCCACTGATCTTATCAGCTCATTGCTCTGATGTAAATGCGCTGATTTTTCAATTGTCAGCATTTGGCACTGGATAAGGGAACAAAGCCTTATCCATGTCAGCAAATAAAAATGACACACAGCCTGGAAGAAAGCAATTGCTCATTTAGTGTCTCACGCTGTTTACATCGTGTGACGTTCCCTTGTGACTTAGTGCTTCTGAGCTGAGACGATCAAGGAGACACCAGCTCTAGTTCTTTAAGAATGCAAGAAAATAATTCTGAGCAATAATTTCTTTATATTTGCAGTCCAATCCAGGTATTAAAAATCCCTTTACAGCCTCTCTGACTTCTCCTCACACATCAATTTTCCACCTTGCTTTATGCAGCCGGCAAAGTTGGATTCTCTGCACTTTTCTTCTAATCAAAGTCATGAAGGCAAATGATAAAATGCTGAGATCCAAGATGGTGATAATTGCAAAAGCAATGGCCTTGCCCACCTAAGCTGGTGACACAAACTGCAGATGCTGGGGTTTTTCAGCAAATAGCCAAAGTGCTGGAGGAACTTAGCAGATCAGGCGGCATCTTGGTTGTTTAGTGATACAGCGTAGAAACAGGCCCTTCGGCCTACCGAGTCCTTACTGACCGTCGATCACCCACTCACACTAGTTCAATCGTCCAACTTTCTCATCCATTCCCGCACACGAGAGGCAATTTACAGAGGCCAATTAACCCGCACGTCTTTGGGATGTGGGAGGAAACCGTAGCACCCGGAGAAAGCGCATGCGTTCACAGGATGAACGTGCAAACTCCACGGGTCTCTCCTGCTCTACCAGCTGTGCCATAGTGTGTTGGGAATGAATAGATAACATTTCGGGTCAGGGCCCTTCTTCAGACTGATCTGAAAAATAAGTTGTGCCTTCCTTCTCTGCTTTTTGTTGGTTAATTCATGCTAATATATTATCCCCATCCTTATGAACCTTGATTTTGTGCAAGAAACTCGTGTCTTGTGTGTTATTGGGAGCTTTTGGAAATCCAAATATATCAGATCTGTTGTTTTCCTTGCACCTTCTCGACTGGTTCAATTCCAGTGATCATCCAGTGATCATTGATCAATCAAATTTAACTCCACTTTCGTAAATCCACACTGGTTTGTATTTTCTAAGTAAAGGTGACCTAATAACAGATTCCAGCACATACCCTGCCATTAATGTCAAGTGTTAAATCACTTCCCTCTCACCTTAAGTCTATGCACTCTTGTTTTAGGATCCCCTACCTTAGTTTGCTTTCGATTTTGGATTACTTCCCTACTTTAAATGCCACTTTAAAATCCAGGCCATTCTGCAAGATTATTATACTGCAGTCTCCTCTTTCAAAACCCTAAGATGTAGGCTGTCAGCTCGGCTTTTATTGGCTTCTACGCCCATTTCCCCTCGAACATCTGTTTTTCAAATATTGTTTTTTTTGAACATCCATTATTTCAATAAGGGGTATTATCCAGAACTAGGGAAAGATGAAAATACATGAGAATTTACACTTCTCATTGGAGTCCAGTATGAGTGGCCAAAGAGTACATGTGCATAGACAGGATGAAGCAGTGGTGTGGCACATGCCTACTGGTGAATAAGGTGCCAGTGCCCACCTTCTAACTTCACACAATGGCCACCCTAGTGGGATAGAAGCGTGGGCACTAGGGAGGGAGAACAATTATTTCACAGAGGCAAGACTATAAATCATTATCAGCCAGGAATTAATGAGAGTGCGAAACGCCAGGCAGTACTGTGATGGCCACATTACAGATCAGCATGGTACTGGGTTCATCACCTGCTTGGATGAGTTAATGTACTGAGCAGGTTGGTGTGGCAGAACAAAGTCCAATACTATTCCCATTGGAAGTATTGGAAAAGCTACACAAAGACTGTGAAGCCCGGCTATAAAGAAGAATTTGACTTTGGGAAGGGTGCAGACGAGCGAGGTTCACCAGGATGGTATCTGGGCTTGCGGGCTTGAGTTATGGAGAGAGCTTGGATTAGGCTGGGATTTCTTTTTTCTTCGGAGCGTGAGAGGCTGAGGGATGACATTATCAAGGTGTACAAGGTCTTTAGATAAAGTGATCACTCACAGCCTTTTCCCCCTCAGGTAGAGGATTCTAAAACAAGACTTAAGGTGAGAGGGAAGTGATTTAAGAGGGACCTCAGGGTCAATTTTTTCACTCATATAAAGTTCATGTCTAGAATGAGCAGCAAGAGGAAGCTATTGAAGTGGATATAATTATGACTTTTATGACATAGAGGGGGGGGGGGGGGTTAATAATAATAATAATAATGCATTACATTTATATAGCGCTTTTCATATACTCAAAGACGCTTTACAGGGATTTAGAGAACATAGGGAAGTGAATAAATAGATAAATAAGTAAACGAACAGAGAAAGGAGACAGAAGGTGAGGTGACCTTCAGTGGTTGAAGGCAGTACTGAACAGGTGAGACTTCAGTGATGTTTTGAATGTGGTGAGTGAGGAGGAGTCTCTGACGGTTTGGGGTAGTGAGTTCCATAGGGTGGGAGCAGCGATGGAGAAAGCCCTGTCCCCCCAGGATCTGAGTTTGGTCCGGATGTGGGGGGATAGGAGATTGGCAGCAGCAGAGCGGAGGGTGCAGGTGGGAGTGTGCCTGTGGAGGAGGTCGGTCAGGTAGGATGGGGCCATGTTATGGAGGGCTTTGTAGGTCATGAGGAGGATTTTGTACTGGATTCTCTGGGGGATGGGGAGCCAGTGGAGTTTGTAAAGGACGGGGGTGATATGGTCACGGATCGGGGTGTGGGTGAGAAGATTATGAGCCAAATGCAGGCAAATGGGACTAGGCCAGTGTGCTAATTTGTTTGGCATGGACAAGGTGGGCCGTTTGCTGTGCTGCAGAGATCCATGCCTCCAAGAAAACTGATACAGAACTTGGGAGAAGCTTATAGCTTTATGTAGAGGGTTAAAGTCAGTGGGTATAGAGGAGTCTTTTTTTACGGAGGTATTTCTGTGTGGCCCAACTGTTTTTACTTTGGACACTCCAGGTGAGCCAAACATATGCTTGGCTGACAACCACATTCCTGTGTAGGAAGGATCCGCAGATGCTGGTTTACACCAAAGATAGACACAAAATGCTGGAGTAACTCAGCGGGTCAGGCAGCATCTCTGGAGAAAAAGAATAGGTGATGTTTCGGGTCGAGACCCTTTGATGGTTGATGTTTCGATAGGTGAAGGGTCTGGACCCGAAAAGTCACCTATTCCTTTTCTGCACACATGCTGCCTGACCCGCTGAGTTACTCCAGCATTTTGTGTCTAGCCACACTCCGGTGTTTACCAACAGAAATCGCTGGACAGACGTTGGGACTGAGATGCATAATTAACAAAGTTCCTCCTCACCCCCTTCCCCTCCATCCCAACCTATCACCATCCCCTCCTCCCTTCACCCATTATCCTACGTATTTTATGTTCAGCAAAGCAAAGACTGCAACGACACTGAATAGACATAATCGGGAGAACAAATAGCCAGCACAAGCTTTTGTGTGGCATTCACAACGCAGACTTAGTGTCTGTAGAGCTGTACAGCATGGAAACAAGCCATACAATCCACTTTATCCATGCTGACTAAGTTAGCACATTGGGCTAGTCCCATTTGCCTGCATTTGGTCCATTTCCCTCCAATCCCTTCCTATCCCTATATCTGTCCAAATGTGATTTTTAAAAGTCATAATTATATCGGCTTCTATAGCTTCCTCTGGCAGCTCACTCTAGATACACAATATCCACCGTGTGAAAAAGTTGTTCCTGAGGTCCCTCTTAAATCTCTTCTCTCTCACTGTAAGCCTATGTCCTCTAGTTCTAGCCTCCTCTACCCTGAGAAACAGAGAACGGTAGCAAGGGCTGAGCTTCTGTAAAATTATACTCTGAGCCGGAGAGGAGGGCAGAAGATTTAGAGATGTAGAATTCATGTCATATAGTATGGAAACAAGCCCTTCGGCCCAACTTGCCCACACTGGCCAACATGTCCCAGCTACACTAGTCCCACCTGCCAGCATTTGGTCCAAATCCTTCCAAACCTGTCCTATCCATGCATCTGTCTAACTGCTTCTTAAATGTTGGGATAGTCCCTGCCTCAACTACCTCCTCTGGCAGCTTGTTCCATACATCCACCACCCTTTGTGATAAAAGTGTTACCCTTCAGATTCCTTTTAAAACTGCTTAAAACTTTAAAAAGTATGCTTAGTTTTTATGGGCAATCCTAATCTGAACAAAGTATTTATTAACAAATAACATGAAGAAATGAAGAAGGGTCTCGACCTGAAACATCTGCCATCCTTTTTCTCCAGAGATACTGCCTGGCCCTCTGAGTTACCCCAGCAGTTTGTGTCTATCTTTAAATAAATCATTTACAGTATCTGAATCTAGCTAGGCATTTTATTTCATGGTCTGAAAGTTCCTGCTTTCTAACTCAAAATTACCTTCATTAATAATTGCTTCATATCTTTCAATGCCTTCTACTTGTTGAGAAGGAACTTATTTGAAATATTGCTATATAATGAGCATTATAAATCAGGTAGAAACGAGCTGTAGACTTGGCAAGTTTACCCACTCTAATGGAATTTTTCAAAATGTAATCTCCAATTGCCCAGACCATCTGAGCACCAAGCACCACTTGTACAAACATCGTACCATTGCACATAAATCCCCAAACAGCAAACTCAGCTGGACTGTTGGTCCTTAATGGAATCTGGCAGATCAACAAGTGCCCAAGTTGCATGGTTTGACTGGACGTATTGCCTCTTCATATCCACCTGATTCGATTGCCCATGGGCAGCACTTAGATCTCTTGTGCAGGAAGGAACTGCAGATGCTGGTTTACACCGAAGGTAGACACCAAATGCTGGAGTTAACTCAGCGGGACGGGCAGCATCTCTGGAGAGAAGGAATCGGTGACATTTCGGGTCAAGACCCTTCTTTAGTCTGAAGAAGGATCTCAACCCGAAATGTCACCCGTTCCTTCTCTCCAGAGAAGCTGCCTGACCTGCTGAGTTACTCCAGCATTTTGTGTCTAACTTAGTTCTGCCTATAACATTAGATTGGTGTTCAAATAGTTGATATATCAACTGATCTGCTCCATAGATTTATCCCATTGCAATTCAGGCAGATGGGGGGGGGGGGGGGGGGGGGGCAAACTGCAAAACAAAGTGAATAAAGCAATATCCTCTCCAACGCTTGGAGATCACAGCTACAAAGGTGAGCATGAAACCAAGCAACATGTCACACATAATTAAATGTTCACACGAATCAGCAATGTGCAAAACCAGAGAAAGTCTTCCATCAAAATTCTGCCAGTTTTGAAAGGATCAAATTTGCACTTCCAAAATTCAGTTAATGATGGAAATGTGAGAAAGCTGCACTTCTGGTGGAGAGCTCAGGGTACCGTGAGAGCAAATTGTGAATTCAGGCACAATGGATGGAAAATCTTGTAGATGCTTGGCCAAAGTCCAGAGATGTAACCCCAGCAAGTGACATCTTGCAGTTTGGTCTCAACCATTTTACATGAAGCAGCTGGAATCAAATTTCAGCTTTCCTCAGAGCTGTCTCCAACGGTAAGACTTTATGGTGATCATGAAGACAACAGCAGCATTCGAAATGGATCCTTGAAAATCTATTCCCATAACAGCTGAATTCTCTGCAACATTTTCTATCTTTTATTTAAATATTTTTTAAGTACCCTTCCCAAATAATCACAATAGTGCTCAAAAGCTGAGCATACAAAATTATGATTATCTTTTTTAGATTTAGAGATACAGCGCGGAAACAGGCCCTTCGGCCCACCGGGTCCGCGCCGCCCAGCGATCCCCGCACATTAACACTATCCTACACACACTAGGGACAATTTAAAAAAAAACATTTACCCAGTCAATTAACCTACATACCTGTACGTCTTTGGAGTGTGGGAGGAAACCGAAGATCTCGGAGAAAACCCACGCAGGTCACGGGGAGAACGTACAAACTCCGTACAGACGAAGCCCGTAGTCAGGAGCAAACCTGAGTCTCCGGCGCTGCATTCGCTGTAAGGCAGCAACTCTACCGCTGCGCCACCGTGCCACAGGCGTAGCTAAGGTAGACAGTCTGAACATTTCTCACAGGGTGGAAATGGAGTCATATAGTCATACAACACTGAAACAGGTCCATCGGCACACGTCATCCATGCCCATCAAGATGCCCTATCTAAACTAGTCCCATTTGTCCGTGTTTGGCCCATAGCCCTCTGAAAGTGCCCTGTCCAATGTCAAAGACATGAGGACGTGGCTTTAAGGTGAGAGGGGCAACATTTAAAGGAGATGGATGGGGCAGGTTTGTTTTATACTGTTGGTGCTTGGAACGTGCTGCAAGAGATGGTAGTGGAGACAGATACGATCGTGGCAATTAAGAGGCTTTTAGATAGGCACATGGATATGCAGGGAATGGAGGGATATGGATCACATGCAGGCAGAGATTAGTTTGACACAGAGGGCGGCACGGTGGCGCAGCGGTAGAGTTGCTGCCTTACAGCGAATGCAGCGCCGGAGACTCAGGTTCGATCCTGACTACGGGCGCCGTCTGTACGGAGTTTGTACGTTCTCCCCGTGACCTGCATGGGTTTTCTCTGAGATCTTCGGTTTCCTCCCACACTCCAAAGACGTACAGGTATGTAGGTTAATTGGCTGGGCAAATGTAAAAAACAATTGTCCCTAGTGGGTGTAGGATAGTGTTAGTGTGCAGAGATCGCTGGGCGGCGCGGACCCGGTGGGCCGAAGGGCCTGTTTCTGCGCTGTATCTCTAAATCTAAAAAAAAATCTAAATTATGTACCGAAGGGCCTGTTCCGTGCTAGACTGTTTTATGTTCTAAATATTTGAGATTCAGTATAATGAGGAATGTGAGGTGTTTGCCGTTTTCACTGTGGCCGACGGTGTATTTTGTCTTTGTTACTGTTGAATCCGTTTTCAGAGCTACGCTGATTTTTAATAACCCTCTGCTTGAATCTGTCTAAGGGAAGTGTGGTCATTAGATGCAGAGTTGCAATCCAGCGAAGGTGACATCATTGCAAAGCGAATCTCAGTGGTAAACTTTGAGCAACGCTTGTTTTTAATCATTATGGAAAATGAAACCATTTGAAATTCAAGCTTTCGTTTGCGAGATTAATGGATAGAGCCTTGTCTCTTATTTAGATCTCGGTGCCTGAAACTGATAGTGGGTAGGTTCAAGATTAAAAACTCTCAAGAAGCAGTTCCTTGTGGAGGAGAGAACGACGTAATCTCGTTCTAGTTGTGTAAACCAGGATAGGCCAAATGCAACTCTGCATCTATCTTATGACCACGCTTCCCTTAGTCAAGCATTTTCCCGTCACTAGAGTCAGAGTGATACAGTGTGGAAACAGACCCTTTGGCCCAACCTGCCCACACCGGCCAACATGTCCCAGCTACACTAGTCCCACCTGCCTGCCTTTGGTCCACATCCCTCCAACTTGGCCTATCCATGTACCTGTGTAAGTGTTTCATAAACGTTGGGATAGTCCCAGCCTCAACTACCTCCTCTGGCAGTTTGTTGCATAGCCCCACCGCCCTTTGTGTAGACCGCATTATAATTAGCAACTAGAAGTTACAGGACAGTCTCGCTCCATTCAACATAGCATTCCTTTTTATACTTTAATTTGAAATGGTCTACCTGATCTCTGTGTTACTATCATCATAACTGGTATGTTATGGCTGTTCCAAATCCCTAGTGAACACTGCTGCATTGCCAGCTAGCTCATGCAGGCCTAGAGATTTAATCATCTCTTTATTATTTCATTCTAATGTGTATTTTTCTTTCAAAGGAAGGAAAATACACACGGACTGGCCGCATCGCAGGCTGGTTCTGCGACTCGCACTCCCAGGAATGAAGGAGATGACGGAGAATGTTAAGACACTGCCCAGTCCATCACAGGTACTGACCTCCCCACTATCGATGGGAACTGTCGGAGGCCTTGCTTCAAAAGGAGCAGAAAGTATCATTGGAAGACCTACACCACCATGGCACATGGCAACAATGTTCCCAATGTTGGGGGAGTCCAGAACAAGGGGCCACAGTTTAAGAATAAGGGGTAGGCCATTTAGAACGGAGATGAGGAAGAACTTTTTCAGTCAGAGAGTGGTGAAGGTGTGGAATTCTCTGCCTCAGAAGGCAGTGGAGGCCAGTTCGTTGGATGCTTTCAAGAGAGAGCTGGATAGAGCTCTTAAGGATAGCGGAGTGAGGGGGTATGGGGAGAAGGCAGGAACGGGGTACTGATTGAGAGTGATCAGCCATGATCGCATTGAATGGCGGTGCTGGCTCGAAGGGCTGAATGGCCTACTCCTGCACCTATTGTCTATTGTCTATTGTCTACACTATCATATCACTCCCAGCATAGGGAAGAAGGAACAGGAGCCTGAAAACCGTGACCACCAGCTTCAAGAACAGCTTCTTCCCAGCAATCATCAGGGTCTTGAACACTGCACAACACTAACCTCAACTATGAATATCAATGGATTCTCTCTGGCACTAAAGACTTTGTTAAGGTTATTAATTTATTGGGTTTTTTGTTTATTATATTTTATCGATGTATATTGTGTTTGCAGGGCTGTTATGCTGCTGCAAATGAGAATTTCATTGTTCCGCTGTTGGTACCTATGAAAATTAAATGCTCTTGACTCTTGAAACACCATCTCTTTTATATACAGTATATTCGTTTTTTTAGGCGCGGAAACAGGCACTTCGGCCCAACCAGACCGCACCGACCAGCAATCCCCGCAAATGAACACTACCCTACACACACGAGGGACAATTTACACTTACACCAAGCCAATTAACCGACAAACCTGTACTTCTTTGAAGTGTGGGAGGAAACCGGAGATCTCAGAGAAAAACCCACGCAGTCACGGGGGGAACGTACAAACTCCGTACAGACAGCACCCGTAGTCGGGATCGAACAGTCTCTGGCGCTGCAAGCGCTGTAAGGCAGTAACTCTACTGCTGTGCCACTGTGCCGCCCTGTTTAGCTATGCCTTGTGCAAATTTCTAGTATCTTACCTTCTGCAAGTGGTGCACTCATTTCCAACAGTCTTACCACAGCTTTCTCTTCTGCGTGACGAATTGGATGGCTACCAATCATTACCACCTCGTGTCCAAAATAAAACCCTAATCTCAAGCTTCAAGCTTGTTTTCCTACCTCCAGTTACCCCTCCCCCCATTGCCTCTACATTCAGTCTGAAGTAATTAACCTAGAATAATAACCATAATAAAGTAAAATAATAAAATAACCAGTTAACCCACAAGGAAACCAGAGCACCCGAAGGAAACCCACGTGGTCACAGGGCGAGGTGCAAATTCCACACCGATAGCATGCCAGATCAGGATGGAACCAGGGCCTGTGGCACCGCGAGACAGCAGTTCTATCAGCTGCACCACCCCTAATAAATGGCAAAACAAGTGCTCTAACTCATTTGAAGACAACCTCAAAGATCATTACTAATTGAATGACGGCCTACACGTCCTGCATCTCCCTCCTCAGCCACACCTTCACCTTTGTTTCCTTCTTATCCAGAGTTCCTGCTCTGTTGCTTCTTGCTGTTCATTCCACACCGCATCTTCCATTGTAGCTGAAGCCGCCTCATGATCTCACGCTCCCATTTTATTCCAGCTGTTTCAGCTGTTGACTCCCAAAATAACTCCCAGGCTTCCATCCCTTAGCCTTTGGGTAATGACTTAGAAAATATACCCAGCTTCCTCACAACAACAATAAAAGAACTATCTTCTCACCTCCTCTGGTTCAACGAGTTTGAATTCCATTCCTCGGCCGGTCCAAGCAATGAAGTTGGAGTTGGATGGATCGTCCAGGAGGGCGACCAGGAACTGCCACAGCTGCAGAGACCCCCGGCGCTGATACAGTGGACCCTCACGATACGTACTGATCTCCTGTTTGATGTCACCTGTAAAACAAATACAACTTTCTCATTGAAACCATCGGGATATTGATTGAGCAATGTCCTGGATTATCACGGAACTGCTCAATTAACACTCACATTGCTTTTGGCTTTTGTGTACCTTAAAGATACAGCATGGAAACAGGCCCTTTGGCCCACCAACCATCGAATGCCTAGTCTCACTGGTTCTATGTTACCTTGCTTTTGCACCACCTCCCTATACAATGGGGGCCATTTGCAGAGGTCAAATAACATACAAATCCAAACATTTAAAATGTACAACATCAACGTCATTGTTATGACCTGCTCTTAGTTATTCTTTCCTGGTGTAGTGGAATCAGATAAAACCATTGGCATTTGCCCAAACCAATGTAAAAAGCAACCAGAATAGGTGTTCATTAATTGCTGCCTCTTAATGCATCTTAAACTGCTGTAGTAACTCAGCAGGTCAGGCAGCTATGTTCTTTTCAACCTTGATCTATTGTGCTTAATGTGCCTTAACATGGATTTCTCAAATTATGAACTCTTCTGTTCTAGCGCTGTGGTACAGCTGCTGCCTCTCAGCGCCAGAGGCCTAGGTTCGATCCTGACTGTGAGTGTTATTGTGTGGCGTTTGCACGTTCTCCTTGTGACCGTGTGAGCAAGGCAGTTAGTTGGGCTTGATACGAAAATAATGGCCGGTTATTTCTCACAATGTTCAGCTAAGGAAATTGCCACTATCCCAAGACAGGCTACCTTTAGTGTCGGAGAGCTTGTACTGGATGCCACTAATGTGGGAATGGAAACTAATCTCTGGGGCTGACGGCAGCTTCAGTGAAGGTGAATGGGGAATAGCATGGTGAGTCTCAGTGGGATGGTCAGGAAGAAAGATAGTGGCGGAGAAAGGCAAAGTGAACCATATCGAGGGGAAAAGAAGAACTTCAACAATACTGAAGGCAAGTAGCAATAACTCGAATTGTCAGGAGAATAAAGATGCCTTTCAAAGGAAATAATAGAGCACAAGATTTTACTGTACAGGTACATCCAAGTTTGTTTATTTAATTTATGCCCTTAATCTTTGTTACTATCAGCAGCAACACTAAAGTGGATTAAGGCTCCAGGAATTGTAATATTAATGGAGGAGGCCGGGAAATGAATCCCACTTTGGACAGATACAGGAAAGATCGTGGGTGAGGGAATTTAGGAGGAACTAGACCGTGGACCCGTTGGGCCCAAACCTCTCCTGCATTGGTGCAGCACCCTCTCCTCCCCCCTCCCTCCCCCCCCCCCCACTCCATCCCCCTTAATCCCCCTTATCCTCCCTCCTCCCCCCTCACTCCCTCCACACACCTCCCTCCCTCCCTAGGAGATAGATTTAAACTTTAAAATGTGAATAACTTTAAAAATATAACACCGATTTCAATGAAACTTCTTCCATTAGCACCAAAGGGACGATGGTGAGTAAGGTGGGCCTAAAATTGTCGCGCTATCGTGTACCGTTTTGGCTGTAGTTCAGGAACAAACAAACAAACGTGAGTTTTAGTATATAGATAGATATAACATTGTTTCAACGTTAAACCTGCTACCTTCGAGTTACAGATGTTGAATAAGAACATTATTTCTGCTTAAACACCTTTTTTTAATATGAATGTCTCAGAAGTAAAGAAACATGAACAAAATCAGGCTCGAAGATGAAGGCACCGGAGAAAGTTTGAAGCAAAACACTTCCCTCAGAGTTTAAACACAACAGGAAGCTGGGGGAGAAGGCTAACTATTACACAACACAATAGCTATGTTCACACTTCATTGTGAGGCTCCTGTGCTGGATGGTGCTCAGCAAATGGTAATAAACCCCATTCCCACTGGAGTCAGGCTGAGCCACTGTTTCCAATGGGAAAGTCACTGGGGTCCGTGAAGGGAAACGTGGCCAGCCAGGAATAGCTAGGTTTGTGAAAGAGCTGCATTAGCAGCTTTTACTTGCATCATTCACAAGTTTTAGGGATCAGATTGCCACGGTACAAATCATATTCCACGACCTCCATAACCTCCTACTCATCAAGATTGATGAGATGTGTAGGAAAATAACTGCAGATGCTGGCTCAAATCAAAGGTAGACACAAAATGCTGGAGTAACTTAGCAGGTCAGGCAGCATCTCAGGAGAGAAGGAATGGGTGACGTTTCGGGTCGAGACCCTTCTTCAGACTGATCAGTCTGAGATGCTGCCTGACCCGCTGAGTTACGCCAGCATTTTGTGTCTACCCAGGATTGAAGAGATGGTACAGTTGCCCCCAGTAAAGATAAATTGTGTAGGAAGGAACCGCAGATGCTGGTTTATACCGAAAATAGACAAAATGGAAAAAAGGAATTGCAGACCTTTCTGGTCGGAACATTGTTTTCATTTGTTCTTTAATGTACAAATTGTCATCTGTGACATATTGTGGGCTTTCCACAATAACAAGAATTAAAATATCATGACAACTTGAGATTGACTTTAGGCCTATTAAACTCAGTTATTAAAAGGTAGGATTCATTCGTCGGCTTGGTGTTGTTGAACTGGATGGAGTCTCCACTCATAAGTTCCGTTCATTAGTTAATTAGTTATAGGAGCAGAATTAGGCCATTTGGCCCGTCCATACTACTCGGCCATTCAATCGTGCCAAGATAAACCAATCTCATCTGCCAGCACATGATCTGCATTCCTCCATTCCCTGCCTATCCACGTGCCTCATAAATGCCATGATCATATCTGCCTCCAACTCCACGCCTGTTATCATACACCCTCCCGCCCAACTCCCTCTACGTAACCAACTTGCCTTACACATCTCCTTTCAACCTTGCCTCTCTCACTTTGAAAAGAAAGCACTGATCTATCCGACCTGCGCTCATTAATGTTTTCACTGCCTGCGTCAGATTTTCCCTTGGACGCCCCTGCTCCAAGGAAAACAAGCCCAACCCATCCGCCCCATACTCTGGGTTGCCTCCCTGGAAGAACTAGTTGAGTATTGCATTGGGTATTGGGGTGCTGTTGGAGTTTTTTATTGCATTGGTATTGTGGTTATTAATTTGTGGGCGTGGGCGTGGGGGGGGGGGGGGGAAGAGAGTGGACGTTTTGTTGCCTCCATCACAGTGAGGGGGTGTTTGGAGTCACTGTGATGGATGTTTGTGTTGGGGTCGTGTGTCCTGTGTTCTTTTCTTTTTTGTTGTGTTCTGTGACTGCTGTAATTTCGTTCGGTACCTCGGTACCGAATGACAATAAAGTTCTGTATTCTGTTAATTTTTGTTCATTACATATTATCTGTGTGTTGCATTTACAGGCCCTTTATGCTGCTGCAAGTAAGAAGTTCATCGTTCCATTGTCAGTACATATGACAATTATCCCTTTATCATGTATCTGTACATTGTGGACAGCTCGATTATAATCATGTATAGTATTTCCACTGACTGATTAGCATGCAGTAAAAAGTTTTCACTGTACCTCAGTACATATGACAATAAACAAGACTAAAATTAAAAACTCTTGACTCCTGACTCTTTGGTGCTCCAGCCAGTGGTCTGGGCAAGCTTTCCTGTCCATTCGATGTCGTCACAGACGTGTACAAGTGCAGTTTGCTGCAGGAAGAGGAACTACTGTACAGTCCAGTGGCGCAGCGGTAGAGTTGCTGCCTTACAGTGCTTGCAGCGCCAGAGACCCGGGTTCCATCCCGACTATGGGTGCTGTCTGTATGGAGTTTGTATGCTCTCCCCGTGACCTCATGGGTTTTCTCCAAGATCTTTGGTTTCCTCCCACACTCCAAAGGCGTACAGGTATGTAGGTTAATTGGCTTGGTGTGTGGCTGTGTGTGTAGGATAGTGTCGCTGGTCGGCGAGAACTCGGTGGGCCGAAAGGCCTGTTTCCGCGCTGTATCTCTAAACTAAGTAAACTACCACCAGCCGAGCCTCTGCAGTAGGGTGAGTGTGGATGCTGGCAGGCCGCAACTCTCAGACAGCCTGCCCAGGCTCCCACCACCCGGCGTGCTGCCCAACGACCACATGAGTTGGCAGCATCCTTACTGGCAAACCCATCTCTGCACATTAAGTAAGCGGGGGGAAAAGTAACCGGCTAAATCAACAGATTGGTCCCAAGGTGCTTAGAAATGACCAAGTGACGTGTTATGGTCTAAATGAGCACATTCTGAGGTTAACTTCAGGCTGACTGTTGTTGTTGTTATTGTAGCTGTTCTCAAAGTTAGCAGATCCTTCTAAATCCCCAGCACTGGTCCTTGCTCGCTGCGAGTGACCCTTTCTCCCTCGTGTTCTGACTGCGGGTAATGGAAATGCGCTCTTATGGAATGCACAAATCACTCCCAGAGCACCTGGGATGTGCCATAGCAATGCAGTCTTATGAAATTTATGGAGAAAAGTGAAAATAAAAAACCCCATTTTTTTCCTTTCATCTCGCATTTTGTGACTTATGCGCGGTTGGCAGAACTTTGCGTGACCGCCCAGTGGTGCAGCAGTAGAGTTACTGTCTTACAGCGCCAGAGACCCGGGTTCGACCTTGACTACGGGTGCTGGCTGTATGGAGTTTGTACGTTCTCTCCGTAACCTGCACGGGTTTTCTCCAGGAGCTCCGGTTTCCTCCCACACTCCAAAGTGGGCGGCACGGTGGCGCAGCGGTAGAGTTGCTGCCTTACAGCGAATGCAGCGCCGGAGACCCAGGTTCGATCCTGACTACGGGCGCTGTCTGTACGGAGTTTGTACGTTCTCCCCGTGACCTGCGTGGGTTTTCTCTGAGATCTTCGGTTTCCTCCCACACTCCAAAGACGTACAGGTATGTAGGTTAATTGGCTGGGCAAATGTTTAAAAAAATTGTCCCTAGTGGGTGTAGGATAGTGTTAGTTTGCGGGGATCGCTGGGCGGCGCGGACCCGGTGGGCCGAAGGGCCTGTTTCTGCGCTGTATCTCTAAATCTAAAAAATCTAAATCTAAAATCCAAAGATGTACGGGTTTTAATTGGCTTCGGTAAAATTGTAAATTGTCCCTAGTGGGTGTAGGATAGTTTTAGTGTGCGGTGATCACTGGTCGGTACGGACTCGGTGGGCCCAAAGGGCCTGCTTCTGCACAGTGTCTCTAAACTAAACTAAAAATGTAAGAGACAATCACATCCCCTTACCCCCTCCTCCTGCCCTAGTTTACCAAGGTCAGAAAATATTCCAGAAGGAATAACTGCTTCTCATTCCTTTAAAATATTGTTATTAAATGTTTGGTCAAGCTTTTCATATAATTATACTACCACAACTAAGGGCAGCACGATGGCGCAGCGGTAGAGTTGCTGCCTTAGAGAACTTGCAGCACCAGAGACTCTGGTTCGATCCTGACTTTGGGTGCTGCCTGCACAGAGTTTGTACGTTCTCCCCGTGACCACGTGGGTTTTCTCCGAGATCCTCGGTTTCCTCCCACATTCCAAAGACATACAGGTTTGTAGGTTAATTGGCTTGGTATAAATGTAAAAAATTGTCCACAGTCTGTGTAGGATAGTGTTAATGTGTGGGGATCGCTGGTCGGTGCGGACTTGGTGGGCCAAAGGCCCTGTTTCCGTGCTGTATCTCTAAACTAAACTTAACAGTTGAAAGGTGACGCCTACATTTAATTTAATATTATCAAATGTGAGAGACCTGTGCCAACTACAGCATTATATACATGTGTTGCAAAAACTAATAGATAGATTTTCTTAACAATGCAAATAGAATTGGTAAGAAAACGTCTTGCAATGCCCATATAACTGCTCAAGCCATGCACAAACAATCATCAGTCAGCTTGTTGGAGGCACAGGTTTCTTTTAATTGAGGAAACACAGTCTACTGCCTCTTGCTAATTAAACCAAGGCATGGTTACCTTGCAATGTTCAAGTGAAACTGCTTGGGATTTTTCAGTAACTGAAGGGTCTTTCTTTTCATTGATATGGTGCACTAAATTTCCCCGACAATCCCAGTTAGGTTCAGATATCTCCATACTATACCACAAAAATATATTTCAAATTTATATATTTTTAATACACCGATTTATTTTCGGCAGAAGTAATGGGGTCTGATACTCCAGCAACAACCCATAATTCCCCATTAATAAAAATAGAAATCAGACTTATATTGTGGCCCCACTGTACTTTCTGTTTTCTCTCAGAAGACATGAGGATTGTGACATATTTATTCAGATCTAATGGCATTAATTCTGATGAGAAATAAAGGAGTCACAGTGGCTCAGTGGTAGGGTTGCTGCCTTCTTGCGCCAGAGACTTGGGTTGGAGTTTGTACTCTGAATGTGTTTTCTCCGGGTGCTCCGGTTTCCTCCCCCATTCCAAAGACGCATATAATTGTAGGTTAGTTGGCTTCTGTAAATTGTCGCTAGTGTGGAGGTTAGAACCAGTGTATGGGTGATCGTTGGTCAACACGGACTCGGTGGGCCAAAGGGCCTGTTTCCACGCTGTATCACTAAACTGAACTGAACTACACTAAATCACATGTAAAAAGTAGTATTTCGCCACTTTGGCTTTGCATTATGACTGTGCTCGAAATGAAGTCAACTCCGAAGCAAATGTTAAACAGGATCCAGATGTTCCCCCGAATCACCTTTAAGAATGGAAACGTTCATGGCCATCTGAGACCAGTAAGTGGAGCTCTGTACACATTGTAGGAACTGCCATTACACACGTATTAAAATGTTACTTGCTTTCCCCTGTGCAGTGTGACTGGGCAGTGAAGGATAGGACAGCACCATCAATAAAGGCAATGTGCATCAGTATAATGGCTTAAATGTAAAAATACTCCCCAAATAGATCCACAAGAAGGGTTATCAAACAGAATTTGTTACCCAGCCAATTAGGGGATATTAGGATAGGGAGTAAAGATTTGAATATAAAGATCAAAACACAAAGCGCTGGAGGATCGCACGATGCTTTGGGTTTGGGACCTTTCTTCGGAAAGATCAGTCCGAAGAAGGGTCCCGATCCAGAACATCATCTGACCATTTTTCTCCTCTCTTGTTGATTGACCCTCTTAGCTCCTCCAGCACTTTGTGTTTTGTTTCAGATTCATGCATCTGCACTTCCATGTCTTCCATGGATATAAATAAGTGGGCCTTATCTGAGGAGAGGAATGTGGAGAGGCAGGGTAGTTGAGGGGAGAGAATTCCAGAGTTTGTGCCAGGGCAGGTAAAGGCAAAAGAGCCATTGGTGAGGCAATGAAAACTGATCGACCGTGAAAGCAGACGCCATGGCGAATAGAACCGACAGTTAATAAACTTTAAGGACTTGAATGAATGGTCATGTTAATCTTGTCAAGTGTGCTATGAAAAATGTATAGCTCAGTCTAAGTACAGATAGAATACTATAGCCTCTCCTAGGATATGAACAACCACCTGTGCAACTGTGGGGCGGCACAGTGACACAACAGTAGAGTTGCTGCCTCACAGCGCCAGAGACCTGGGTGGGTCCAATCCTGACTACGGGTGCTGTCTGTACGGAGTATGTATGTTCTCCCTGTGACTGCGTGGGTTTTCTCTGGGTGCTCCGTTTTCCGCCCACGTTCCAAAGAAGTGCAGGTTTGTAGGTTAATTGGCCTCGGTAAAAATTATAAATAGTCCCTTGTGTGTGTAAGATAGTGTTAGTGTGCGGGGATCGCTGGTCGGCGCGGACTCGGTGGGATGAAGGGCCTGTTTCCGCGCTGTATCTCTAAAGTCTAAAGTAAAGTCTAAGCTAGAGGAAGCTTTTGGATCCGAGAACGAGGAGTTTCAGGTTTAAATTTGTCTATGGTTTTCTGGTTTCTAGACACACGGAAGCCACGTGCCACTAAAGTGCACCACTGACCGGTGGTCTTGTGTGGAGGAGGGCTCGACGTCTGACCGATGTTCATACATGCACTTACAGCCTTAATGATCAAAGACCAATATGTTTAATGAGTATGGCCCATTGTAAAACAAAGACAGCCCATCCTAAACCCGAGCTTTTGTTGTCGGTCAGATTAAAACATATGTGCACCATTCATCTGCTGTAAAGGAATTAAAAGTCCTAACCTTCAAGTTTGTCAGGAACAACCGATGCGTCGTCACTGTAAGATCTCATCTGTTTCTCATATGAAAAGCCTAGAATATAAAGAACAATTAATGTTATTTCATGCCTCGATCCAATAGCTTGTCAGTGCACCTCATGGCCGGCATGATGGCCTTCTTATAACTTAAAACAAACGTGGAAATCTGAAATACTAAACTGAGGAGGACCTAAGATGTCTTTGGAGATAGACACAAAAAGTTGGAGTAACTCAGCGATAGAGCTGCTGCCTTATAGCGCAAGAGACCCGGGTTTGATCCTGACTGTGGGTGCTGTCTGTACGGAGTTTGTGCATTCTCTCCCTGACCTGCGTGGGTTTTCTCCAGGAGCTCGTTTCTTCCCACACTCCAAAGACGTACAGGACTGTAGGCTAATTTGCTTGGTATAATTGTAAATTGTCCATAGCGCGTGTAGGATAGAGACTGTCTGTGGGATCGTTGGTCGGCGCAGGCACGGTGGACAGCACCGAAGGGCCTGTTTCAGTGCTGCTTCACTAAACTAAACTAAACTAAACTCAATTGAACAAAAAAAGCTGTATGGTTAAAAAAAGCCAATCTTGGACTGAGATAGGTTTCGAGAACAAACTTGGCAGAGATGCTGCCTCACAGTGCCAGAGACCCAGGATCAATCCTGATCTTGGGTTCCGCTGTGCGGCGTTTGCATGTTCTCCCTTTGACCGCAAGGCTTTCCTCCAGGTGCTCTGGTTTTGCTCCCACATCCCCAAAGACATGCAGGCTTGTAGGTTAATTGGCCACTGTCAATTGGCCCTGGCGTGTAGGGAGTGGATGCGGAAATGGGATAACACAGAAAACTAGTGTGAACGGGTGATGGATGGTGGGAGAGCTCGGTAGGCTGAAGGGTCCATTTCCATGCTGTATCTTTTAATCAATCAAATAAATTCACGGTAGTACAATGGTACAATGTTGTTGTATTGATTTTGGGGTCAGTCATTTATTCTGTAATGTAGTTGAACTCCATTCACTATCAGATGTAATGTTCAACTTTGAAAAGTTGACTGCGGGCACTTTGTACAACCACTTAACATGTCAGAAATCAGATAGGAGTAAAGCATCTGGAATTAAAAAGGAATTCTTTAAGACTTCTGACAAAGTTCCTCATTGGACGTTGATGGGATAGATTTGTAGTTGATTGCTAGCTTGAAGCAAGTAAAATGGAAGATTGCTGGCTAATACTACAGCATTTTATCAGGGCCAACAACAACAGACGAATCCCCTCATTTAAGGGGGGATCTAATCTCACTGAAGTTCATATCACTTGAAAAAAAAGTGGGAATCTGAAATACTAAACTCAGGAGGACATAAGATGTCTTTGGAGATAGACACAAAAATCTGGAGTGACTCAGTGGGTCAGACAGCATCTCTGGGGAAAAGGAATAGGTGACCTTTTGGGTCGAGACCCTTCTTCAGACTCTTCTGAAGTCTTCAGAGCCTGAAAAAGAGTTTCGACCCGAAACATCACCTATTCCTTATCTCTAGAGATGCTGTCTGACCCACTGAGTTACCCCAGCTTTTTGTGTCTAACTTCGGTTTAAACCAGCATCTGTAGTTTATTCCTACACATAAGATGTCTTTGCTTCTATTCGGAATCTGTGGTCAAATAATGTAATTTGAATCTGCCGTGTGTTGTAAATGTGCATTCAGCACTTCAAAATATATCTCTACTGAGGCTTGCTCATGCACTACACCAACACTCTGGGCTTAATCTTAGATTTCTACACCCCAGATTTTGCCAACTATACTCTTTGTATTTGTTTTACAATTGCCACAGTAGATAATATCCAAGAATTTTGTTCCATTTTCAATACCTATTTTGCTAATATATTTTTTGTTAAAAGGCTATGGCAAAGACCAAAATAATTCTTGGTGGCAGGCAAGTCTGAACGAGAAGAGACACCCTCTGCTATGAAATGTTACCATTTTAAATAGACCTTAGACATTCTCGCTCAATTGCAGAGGCAGGGCAGCACAGTGGTGCAGCGGTAGAGTTGTTGGCGTACGGTGCTAGAGACCTGGGGTCGATCCTGACCTCGGATGCTGTCTGTGTGGAGTTTGCACGTTCTCCCTATGACTACGTGGGGTTTCTTCAGGTGCTCTGGTTTCCTCCCACACTCCAGAGACATACAGGTTTGTAGGTTAATTCTCTACTGTAAATTGTCCCTAGTATGTAGGAGAGAACTAGTGTGCAGGGACTGGCTAGTGGTTGGCGTGGACTTGGTGGGCCGAAGGGCTTGTTTCCGTGCTGTATCTCTAAAAGTAAAATGATACAAAACCAGCTGCAAATGACTAATTACTGGGTAGAAAGTATGAGCTGTTATTGTGCATTCATGTGTAACTATGGACAAATTTCCCTTCCTTGCTGTATCCTGTCCTATGAGTTTATGAGTTGATCACAGCAGACCCAAGTATCTGTGCTAATTGATGAATTAAGCACATTTTCTTCATGGACAGGAACAGGTCGTTCTTCCATTCAATTAGATCAGAGCTGAGCTGTACCTCAAATCCACTTACCTACTTTTCTACCAAATCCCTTGATGGTCCGACCCAATAAAATTCTATTGATCTCACTCTTAAAAGTTCAATAGAACCAGCATCCATTGGCTCTGGGGAGAGTTCCAAGTTTCCACTACTTTATGCACGCATAAAATGGTTTCCAACTTCTAAAATGCGTATCTTTGATTTGAAGATTATGCTGTTTGTTCTCGATTCTCTAGCCAAAGTTTGTGCTCCCTCAGTACAGTGTATACGTTACCATTTTTACCATCAAACTATTTTCTGCCTTTTACTTGTTTGCATTGAAAGGGGAATCTACCAACGTTGTCTTGAGGTGTTGATGCAAGGAACTGCAGATGCTCAAACCTTTAGCAAAAAACAGAGTGCTGGAGGAACTCAGCGGACCAGGCAGCATCTGCGGAGGGAATGGACGTTTCGGGTTGGGACACTTCTTCAGCATCACTTCAGTTGGCAGTCTTTCCCCTATGATGGGGACTGAGAGGTCAAGGAAGAGGAGAGAGATGTCAGAGAATAGTCCATGTGAATTTGAGGGCAGAGCAGAAGTTAGTGGTCCTCTACACAGCTCCACGAGGCAGCCCCGATACACATTGATATGACAGAGAAAGAGTTGGGGACTAGTCCTGACCTAAAACATTGCCTGTCCAATCCCTCACAGAGTTTGATGAAGGGTCTCAACCTGAAACATTATCTATTCCTTTTCTCCAGAGATGCTGCCTGACTCGCTGAGTTACTCCAGCATTTTGCATCTCCCCCCACAGAGGCTGCCTGACTTGGTGAGCATCTGCGGCACTTTGTATTTTGCTCAGGATTCTTACATCTGCAGGTCCTTATGTCTCCTTACTTCTACATCAACTATTTATAAATAAGGCAATTTGTTTTCATTGCTATACCTAAAGTAGCAACCTGCAATGATATAAATCAGTAGGTGGATTGACTGCACCCAATTGCTCATGGCCAAATTAAAACAAAATATCACAAGTGATGAAAACAATGAAAATTCTAAAACTCTGGTTAATTTTGATTAAAGTTTAATAAATGTTTTATCCTAAAAAAAAAAAATGGATAGTGCTTAATGGATTAATTAATCAAAGATCTAAGGGATTCAAATGCACTATAAGAATAGTGCAGGAGTATGGTGCTGGGGTAAAAAGGTTAGTCGCAAGGATCTGACTGGCCCATTCCCGCTTCCTTATCAAACCATCTGATCAACTTAAATCTTTGGTTGTTGCAACGTGATTACTCTCCATCTCTTGCCCGCTGATGAACAACAACCCACCATCTCCTGCCTATGCAAGCCGAGAAGATGAGTATTTAGACCACAGAAGGAAATTTCAGGAACCCAGGACAAAATTCCTGCAGGATCTTGATTAATTGACAGGAAGCTTAGGCCCGTGGGTCAGGTGCCCCAGGGAAGGGGGGGGGGGGGGGGGGAGACCAGTCACTGCGGGTTCAGGAAGGTTAACTCTGCGGGGTTGGAAGGGGAGACAGCCTTGGTGGAACAGGTTCAGTGAGCCTTGCAAAGTGCAAGATGTGGAATAGGTATGAAGCAGGAAATTAGCTGCTCCCTTGGCATATTAGCGGCAGCTAAGGTCACGGAGGGTCATGGGGACAAGATTGAGTGAAATGGTCTGTAAAATGCTTCACTTTCACTACACGGTCATCTATCTCCCCTGTGGCCTTAGAGATGCAGAAGCACGTTCATCTAAAAGCAAATGTTATTTTTTGTTCTCTGTATTTTTTTAACATTTTTAAAATGTTCCCAGAAGTTTTACCTAAAATCTAATGTTGGCACAAATTTGCCAATGAGTTGATGACTAACATTAAGATGTCATTCCATCATTATATCAGACTCAGCAATTTCACTGCTTTAAGCCTTCCCAATGAGGCCATTAACAGGAATATAATGAAATTTAAAAAGGGATTATTCAAAGTGATACAGAATTTTCCAAGCCTTCCCCTTTACGGTTACAAACACTTACATTTTTTTTGTTTCGTATGAAATTGATCGCTTCCACTTACTTCAGTGTACAACTTCTACAATAGATTGTCATAATCCTCAATGTGCAGGAAGGAACTGATGATGCTGGTTTAAACCGAAGATAGACACAAAAAGGTGGAGTAACTCAGCATCTCTGGTGAGAAGGAATGGGTGACGTTTCGGGTCGAGACCCTTCCACAGACCGAAGAAGGGTCTTGACTTAAAACGTCACCCATTCCTTCCCTCCAGAGATACCACCTGTCCCGGTGAGTTACTCCAGTTTTTTATGTCTATCTTCATCATAATCCTCATTAACACCATTGTGTTAATGTACGGGGATTACTGGTCGGTACGGACTCGGTGGGCTGAAGGGCCTGTTTCCGCGCTGCATCTCTAAACTAAACTAAACTAAACCAAAGAATTAGAGGGCATAGGTTTACGGTGAGAGTGGAAAGCTTTAATAGGAACCTGAAGTGAAACTTTATCACACAGAGTGTGGTGGTTATAAGGACCATGTTGCCAGAGGGAGTAGTTGAGGCAGATACTATTATATCATCTAAAATACATTTGGACAGGTACATGTATAAGAAAGATTCAGATGGACATGGGCCATACCCAGGCAACTGGGATTAGCTTAGATGGGGCACCTTGCTTGGTAGACAGAGTTGGGTTGAATGTCTGTATGACACTATGACTCCATGAAGGGGGTGTATAGGAGAATCGGGGGGTGTTAATGGGCATTGGTGAGAAAATAACTTAAGTTGGGGATTGAGACAGCTCTGGGAACCAGCAACGACTCGATGGGTCAGGTCTGCCTCTTATAAGTTCATGTGTCATAAGAGCAGAAGTAAACCATTCAGCCCATTGAGTCTACTCCACCATTCAAACATGGCTGATCTATATTTCCCTCTCAACCCCATTCTCCTGCCTTCTCCCCATTAACCTTTGACATCCTTGCTAACCAAGAATCTGTAAAGCACTGTCTTAAAAATACCCAATGAACTGGCTTCCACAGCCGTCTGTTGTAATGAATTCCACAGATTCGCCACGCTCTGACGAAAGAAATTCCTCCTCATCTCCTTTCCTGGGTGAGTCCTTTTACTCTGAGGCTGTGCCCTCTGGTCCTAGACTCTCCCACTGGGTGGAAACACCCTCCACTCTCCTCCAAACATACTCCGTGACATCTGTTCAATGTGACGAGGAAATGTAAAACCCCACCGCGGTCCATGTGGCCGCTCCTAGTATCAATGCAACTTGTGCACGCAACGCAGGCTCCAGGCTTGACTGGGGTCTTGAGCACCACCCATTCAGTTCACGCTGTGTACGTTGCAATGAACGAAACGGCCACTCTGGTTTTAGAAGTTAATATTTTTACAGAACCATCACGCCATTGCCTCTGTGATTTTACCTTCGGAGTTGGTGGACTGAGTAAGGTAGCCTTCGTTGGGCACGTAAATGGAAGGACAGCCAGGAATATCTAGGGGCAAAGACAAAGCATTGCTAGTTACAATGAGCTCCTGCAATTTCATCAGCACCTCAGTGGCCGAGTGAGGCATGCCTCAAATAAGTAAAATTATACTTTCAATTTAACGATGTATAAATGTGGAACAAAATGGCAATCTACCACCAACACAAAACGGGCAGAAATAGTTTACACATTGAGCTAAAAAGGATTGCACATAAAACATAACTCCATCCTTATTCAATACCTCCATTATTCAATCAATTCAGCTTTTCAAATTGGTTATTAGGCCATTAGTCCATAATTTGCCATGAGGGGGAGTCGTATTTTCCATTACCTTAATAAAAGCAACTCAGAGATCTGGTGACCTCTATGGCAAGTATCTATCCTGTTTTAACACCTGATGCTGTTAAAAAACAAAGTGTTGGAGGAACTCAGGGGATCAGAGTCATACAGCACAGAAACAAGCCCAACTTGTCCATGCCAACTAAGATGCCCCATCTAAGCTAGTCCCATTTTCTCCATATCCCTCTAAACCTTTCCTATCCATGTACCCGTCCGTGTCTTTTAAACATTGTTTAATTATACCTGCCTCAACTACATCATCTGGCAGTGCATTCCATATACCCACCACCCTCTGAGTGAAAAAGTTGCCCCTCCGATCCCTATTAAATTTCTCCTCTCACACTTTAAACCTATATCTGCTTGTTCTTGATTCCTCTACCCTGGGTAAAAGACTGTGCATTCACCCCATTCATTCCCATCATGGTTTCCTACATCTCTATAAGATCACTCCTCAGCCTCCTGCACACTAAGGGATAAAGTCCGAGCTTGCCCAATCTGTCCCTAAGCCCAAGGTCCACAAGTCCTGGCAACATCCTCGCAAATCTTCTCTGCACTCTTTCCAGCTTAATGATATCCTCACAATGTGACCCAAACTGGAAATGCTGTGCATTGCTTTCAGAGATGCAGTGCCCTTTCAGAGGCTACGCCGTTTAAAGCCAATTAAAAGAAACTCCTTAACCCATTGTGAAATGGAGACACAAGGTACTGCAGATGCGGAGTTTTGAAAAAAACACAAAGTGCTGGAGGAACTCAGTACGTCTGCCAGCATCTGTGGAGGAAATGTTTTGGGTCGGGTCTCCGTCTTCAGACTGAACTTCTTTGTAAAATTTCCACGATAACTGGTAAATAGAGGACTTCATTTTCTCTCTCAGTAAGACTGCGCCATTTCTACCTGAACCGTTTGCAAGATCTGAACGCACACCGACCAACAAATTAAATCCTCCATCCTCACTGTCATCATAGAGTTAATAGATTGTGGGAAACTAAGCGTGTGACCGGACCAAGACTGGTGTATAAATAATTTATGCATTCATACATTCAGACCATAAAAGGGAATCTGTTCATGCAAAGGTCACACAATAGGAAATTCCCCCCTCATACATCTCCATTCATAATGACTTTTCTTTCCACAAAGACAAAACACAAGCCAGAAATCCAAAAAAAGAATCCTGCGCTTGGTTTCATTGCGAATTTGT